>NC_091097.1:5272860-5572860 GCF_024713975.1 Paralichthys olivaceus
CACAGCCAAATGTTTCACAAAGAGTCAGCAGTAATTCAGACGAGTCTGATGTGGGAGCTCAGACAGAGAGGAAATCACCTCCGAGGGCGCCGCAGCCTCACCGCAAAGCTTTGAACGCAAAATGCTTCAAGCAAAAGAAGCCACTCGCCACTCACAAAACAAAAAAGTTAAGTAGAACAAAACCGAAGCAGAAACTCAGAAACTCGCCACCGCATGACCAAAAGAGCTCATCCTGCAGGAGCGTGTCAGGAAACAAAAAAACTGTCACCAGACGAAAGAGAAAAAGACGAACTCAGACTGGACCCTCTGCTCTGTTTTCTCCCAGAGAGCCAGAAATCATGCTTAAATATGCAAAACTCAAAGGAGAGAAAAAGGACAAGAAATCTGACGGGTTTTATCCCTTCGTTCACATGGAGCACAGAATGTGCACGGTTGTCAACTTTCAAGAAGATGAGGCGACTGTGCGGAGCAGCCGTGGAGGACAGCAGCGGACAGCCACCATGTCTCTGTCTGGATTTGTTCCCAGTACTTCCTGTTTCCAGCTGGGTCGGCTTGGCATGGAGAGCAGGTGTCAGGCCACACTGTCATGCAGCCTCTGTGGTCAGACAGCCAACGCCATGGGGCTCGGGGACCTTCACGGCCCGTACTATCCCACCATTTCTTCTCTGGACGGCCAGAGCTGCAGGACTGAGCAGAAAGAGGAAGACTCACATGGACTCGCTAATAGCCTTTCAATAAACTCCTCAGACAGCGGTTGCGATGGTCGCAACTGCTCTCCTGCCGTCAGATGTTCGCTCGACGGGGACAATGACTCTGTCCCAAAGTTGCCTCTTCATATGGATGAGTGCTGGATCCACGAGGACTGCGGCATCTGGTCCGCCAGCGTCTTCCTCGTTAGAGGAAAGCTCTACGGGTTAGAGGAGGCTGCCCGGCTCGCACAGGAAGCAGTGAGTTACACGTTTGCTTTTGTGGTCAATTTAATAGTTAATTAAAGTGATATTTGCAATTTCTGCTCAAATATTATAGTTTTTACTAAATAAATGTTAATACCCATCAACTTTTTTTAAATGAGATAATCCTAATTACAAGGACATGCTTAAGTAGAAAGAAATAATAATAATTTTAAGTTTGAATCTTGAGTGTCTATCAGGATTAAAAATCGTTTCAGTGACCCAACACTGTAAAAATAAATCATAAAGAACAGACACTGTGTTTGCTTTATTTCTCACTTGGTCTTTTCTCTATCTCAGGTTTGTTCAACCTGCCAACAAACAGGTGCAATAATGGGCTGTTTCCAGAAGGGCTGTCCCAGAAACTATCACTACAGATGTGCCATTCAGTCAGGTACAGCATTCATTCACTCTAACAAACCTTTATTCATGCAAGCATACGCCTTTGAGAGCAAGTGATCTCTTTCAAGGAAAGTCTGATAACAACGTTTATGTCAGAATGATTGATGGGAACCGAAAATCCAAATAACCTGTTTTCATAAACTTCAGTTCTGCTCATTAGTTCCTAAATGCAACACGCTGCACTGCTCATCTTACATGGTGGCTTCCTCGCTAAACTGCTACTGCTCATAATAATAACCCTAACCCTTTTTAAAAAAGTCTCACATTCAATAATCTGAATTAAAGACGTTTAAAGTCTCACGTATCACCAGTTATTTAAAACATTGATGTCTCTTTGTTGTAATTATTTCTCAAGCATACAAATGTATACAGATGTTGCACAGATGTTCGAATGGCTCTGCCCCTCTGCTGTTTTCTAATCACTCACATAAACTGATAATCACATGTCACTTTAACACTGACGTCCTGGCTGTGCGTCTCGATCAGGATGACTCATTGTGATCTGTGAATATGGGCTATACAAATAACATTCGATATGTTTGCAGCCTCATAAACCTTCGAGCGAATCAATCAAACACTAAGTAAACTTCATGCACTGTGATGAGTGTTGGTGTTTATTAGTTAAAGTGAGTGCACTAGTATGTAAACTCCACCTCCCTCTTAATATTTTGGGCTGTTTTGACTCAACAATGAGGATTCCATACACGTAATTGTCTTCCTGGCTGAAAAAATAGGAGGATGCAGTTCTCTGCAGGTCCGAAATCTGCTTTGCCAAATAATTCATCACCCTCCCAGGTCTCTTTTCATTTACCTTGTGGTCAAAGATGTTACCAGCTGATATTTTGGGCAGTTTTGACTCAACATTCAGAATTCAAATTATGTAAAAACCTTATTTTCTTCTTGAAATATTTTGATTCAAGTGTATCGTCCTTTTCGCATTTGCTGTGTCTGCTTCTTGTTACTACCTCTGGACGATGTGTGTATTTGTTGACTGTGTGGATAATGTGTAAGTCATGTTTGTCAGAATACTGAAATAGCAGAAGTCAGTTTACTTTATCTGTTTCTGTTATTTAAGATTTATCATTATGTCTGCTGGATTATACATTTGTATTATATGTTTTCAGTTAATGTTTAAAAGAATAAAGACATTGTTGTTCGATCAATAAGGAGAATTGATCAAATTCAAATGTTCATAGTTAATATTAGGATGAAATTAAAACTTTAAATGTGTTTTCTGCTCACGACTCCAGAGTGTGGTTGGGTGTGTGTGTTAATAACATTTATTTAGAGCAAGTTATGAATGCCATAATAACAGACACTGACTTTACCTCAGAGTTTTTATATTATTATCAGTGAAATCTTCTGAATCGGAATCAAATTGATTTGTGAAATCAGTGGTGATACCCAGCCCCAGTTAAGAAATTACCAATGTAGATGGGGACTGTGAAGAAAAGATATAATAGGTGTATTATTATATTTTGTCCTTCCAGCTGTTTAAATCTTTGCCCACCTGCATCGACTGAGGCTGTGAAAATGTTTAAAGCCCTGAAAGCTTGAGTCACTTGTGTTTGTTATGTGTGTGGGGAGGTTGGCGTTCTCACTCAGCTCGAAATACCGAACCTTTGAGGTTATTTCTTTTTGTGTGTATGTGTGTTTTCAGGCGAAATGAAGGCCGTCAATCTCATTATTAAAGTATCATTCTGTGTGTCTTTAGGCTGCGCCCTCAATGAAGAGAACTTTTCCATGAGATGTACAGAGCACAAGGTAACTGTACTTTTAACCTTGTTAGTCACAAACAGGCCTTTTACAAGTCTGTCAGTTGTTTGTGTGAGGAGCTTCAAGGCCTCTGGGGGGCAGTAGCGCCGCTTTTAGGCTGCTGATTTTTTTTTTTCCCCAGATGATCCATCCATGGCACATTAAGATGTGAGTGTCTGTTTGTGCACTGAGTGTGTGAGAGACAAAAGTAAGATGTGTGAAGGTGATGAAACTGGTTCATCAAAACCTCGCTCCTGTGAGAGCAGCAGCTGCAGATTAAAATGAACATTGATGTTTGTGAAAAAAATAATTTAACTGAAGTAATGAAGAAAGGAGGAAATTCAAACATCTGAGGTTATTTCTCAGCGTCTTGATAATCATCTGATCTGAAAAGGAAAAACAGGAAATTCTCATTTGTTCAAAACTGAACTGATGTGTTTCATGGAAATGATCAATATATAGCAGTTGTTTTACCTTGTAGTAAGGAGTAGAAGATGACTCCTCATTATGACGTAATAAAATACTCATAATTATTGCTTCTTATTAATCATCACTCCTTGAGGAAACAGATGTGTCATGGCGCTGCTGTCTATCCTATAAACTACCTAAATATTGAATATGAGTTAAAATGGCAGTGTGATTGTTTTTGTGACCACGGTCTAGTTTTAGTTTGATTACACGAAGAAGACCTGAAGCTGAATTTATCTGATTAACATCAGAGCATGAAAATGATATTTGTTAGTTTATTAATTTTAGATGATGTGTTTGTGTCCAACAGAACAAAGCGTTCACGAGTGTAACCAGACATCACAAGAGATGACGCCAGACACCGGGGCGCCGGAGGTATGTGATAGCTGTTGCTCAAACAAGTGTCGTTGTAGAAAGTCGTTTTTACAGCTTCTGTCGATTGGGTTATTTTAGGAGGAATTGATGGTTTTGAAATAAAAGGGAATATTGATTAGTTCATTCATTCATGGTGGGCTGCATCTGACAAAAGCAGTGAGAAACCACTTCTTTAGTCTGTTTAGTTGTTTGTTTTTCACATAATTTCCGACATCAGTGTTTCCCATTATTTATTCTAGATGCTAGCAGCTCTCCGTATTCCAATTCCAATCCGGCCACTGTTTCACAATGACACATCTCGTTATAATGTCAGAGATCTATAACTTGTTGTGTGCGGTGCAGTTTGCTGGTGCTCGCTCACGCTGTCTCATTAGCACATGCTCACACTCCCACAAGATTTTTACTGTCCAGGCAGACAGTCAGACCCGAGAGTAAACTTAATTTTACAATTAGGATTATAAAATATATATGTTCAGTTTCAGCTCTCCTTCTTTGTAGGTAAAATATGTATAAAGTATAAGAATAAAATATTTTTTCTCATGTTGTTTTGTGTTGTTTCCTTCCCCGAAGGATCCACAGATCTCCCCAGGGTGGGACGTGACTTTCACCTCTGCTGTTTTTTAAACACTAATAAAAGTGATGAGTCCGAGCAGAAGGAAAAACCTTCTGGAAAGAGTTCACTCATCATGACAGACGGATCAAACCAGGGGCCACTCGAGTGTTTTCACGAGAAGTGTCTTTGTCTTGTTCTGTTCTTTCATAGGTCTTTAAAGTCAGGCAGTTTGACCAACTGGACTGAGCCTAGATCATGTATGTGTGTGTGAGAGTTAATGTGCCTGTGTGTGTGTGTTTGTGTATTTATTCTCGATGATCCACTCGTGGACTAGCCATGTTACAAGTACAGTTTATTATTTGACCATTATAATGAAATTAGAGTTTGAATTAACTTTATTAATTTGTTGTATAGAGTATAATACCTTTATATAAGGCCACTTCTTTGCTTTCTACTGTTTTTGTACAATTTTTCTATCACTGTTATTGCGGCAGTCATCACTTAAACACAACATAATTGATAGACATGGAGATGCATGCACAGTTGATGTTTGCTACAAGCACTTTATAGTATGATTTTACTTTTTATTTATGTCTGTTTGTCGACTCTGCTCTTCCTTTTCTACTATAATTATTTAAATTAAGCAGAAAGCTGAACTCAGCAAGATTTATATATAAAAATATTATTTTCTGTCTAAATCACAGAGTAGGGCTGCTAAAGAAAAAATTCCAATCACACTAACTGAGACCACAAACTGTTGATTCAACATTTCAAGCTGATTTATTTTTGGTGTCAGGTTTAAGGTGCTTCTCTGCGAACAAGATGTGGAAACTTAAAATTAACAAACTGTCTCATAAACAGTTCAACAGTGTCTGTGTTCGATGTTTTGCGGCAGAGCTGGTGAATTTGTCTCTCATGTTTGAGAGTATAAAAAAGATGTAAAGTTCAAAGGTCATTTCTACCAAATCATAAAAAACACCTACATAAGTAATCTGATTACGTTTCCTTTATGTCTGACACTAAAGTCAAGCTCATTTACTCTGATTGGTAATTATTGTAAATTTGATATTTAAAGGTACAGTTTTTAGAATTTTGTGATATCTAGTGTTGAAGTTGTATGTTTCAGCTGAACACCCCTCACCTCACCCTCTCCTTCTAAACATGAAAAAGAACCTGTGGTAGCTTCAGTTGTCATAAAAACTCAAAAGGTTTTAGTTTGTCCAGTCTGGACTAATGTAAAAAACATGGCAGCCTCCATAGAGAGGGTCCCCTCAATGTAAATATAATGTATTTAAATATAAAGGGTCTTTTCTGGGGTATAGAAAAGTATAAATCATTCAATTTAGATGAAACAATCTAGTGAAAACATCATGAGAATTATTCTACATTAAATTTCTGCCAATAGTTCCCTTTCACCTAAATCCTACACACTGGACCTTTAAATAGTTTTAGACTGTTGGTCAGAACAAAAATTGAGAAAATGAAAATCCAAATAGTAATCTGTAGTGTTTAAACCATGTTGGTTTCATTTCAGAGAGTTTGAGTTTTCAGGTTCCCATAATTTGGGAGATGAAAACAGAAAGTTGAATATTGCTGTCGTCTTTAATCTGTATTTGTTAACATTTTGTCAAACTACCTACTTTAAGAATATACTGAAGTACCAGTGAAAGTACAGAGAACTGTCACTGAATTTATTTCATAGCAAAGAAAACATGATCAAAAATAAATCTGCTTGAAATGTTTTTTTCTATGATTCCTAAGCAGCTTTGTGAATACTTATGAAATTGACCGTGGCTAACACAAGTGCTATTCAGGCTAAAACAAACAAACGTGAATTTTTTGGAGGTTAAATATTCTACACTTTTTGTGAATGATCCTCAGCAAATAAAACTATGACTAACATGGACTGTATTTAAAGATGGACGACATGATACCTCCCAAAAATAATGCTAGAACGCGGGTGAAAACGTTACGATTGACCGCTGGGACTCACTTGTGATTGGTCCAGTGCATGTATCTGCAAGGTTCCGCGACCACATTTCCATTCCCTGATCGCTACTGTGCAGGCTCTGGGTCCAAATGATGGCAGCCACCATATCTGGGATATTTTGACTTAATTTTTGGTTAGTGGGTTAAGTGGAGATGCATTGTCCATCTTTATGTACAGTCTGTGACGATGAATTACATAACCTGATCATGTAAACCTGGAGTAAGTTGAAAAATATGTTTTTGTGATTTGCGTGAATTGGCCCATTAATATATTTCTTACCTTTCGTTGCCATATGGATGTGAAGTCCCAGAATGTAGCTTCAACTGTCCATCCTCTGATCTCTTGTATTTCAGTTTTCATGAATCGTGACTGGACTGACATGACAGATGATAAACGGACACTAACTGTTTAAAAAAAGAAAGATGTTAAGTAAATTGTGAGAATTTGTTTCATGCCTGCACTTTATATTAATTGAGGAGTTATTAATTAATAAAAGTCATTTTGAGCTGTCTGTGTTGAACGAGAATTTGAAATGCCAACAGTGTTTGCTTTGCAAAGCTCCCAGAAAGCCTCATGAATGTTGTTTGTGCGGAAAATATTTTCCACAATCATCACTGCTACACAGGAATACACGCAGTTTCACTGCGAGGAAGAGAGTTTGTCTGGGTTTTTGGCAAATCACAAAACATATAAAGGGATTTGTTTTCAACATAATATAATATAAACAAGGGGAGATACCTGTCATGTTTGTGCGATAATAATATTCATCTAGTTTCCATCTTTAAACGTATAAACATCTGACAACTTGAGCTGTTTTTACTTTCATTTTAGAGAGCAGTACTGATTGCAATGCCTCCTCAATGATACAGTCTCTTGTGTGTCAGAGGAGCATGTCTTCTAACTGATGATTTCCCAAGTTTTAGTGGATTTCCACATCTGGATCACTGCTCTGCTGGGTTTTCTGTCTACCTGAGGGAAATAAGACTCTTAAACTGTATCTACCACCACTGCATCCCAACCTCACTAATTAACATGTTTTCACTCCATTTTGAATCTGCACACAAACCCTGAAGTGTACAAAGAACCATCATCAACTGTGTTCTTTCTGTGCACACGCACTGCAATTTACCCTGCAATACTTTGGGCCGGCTGTGTCAAAGTTTTTATTGATACATTCAGTAGTTACTAAGTAACTTTATCATTCATTTGGAGTAAAGTTTGTTTTCACCTGATGAATATAATTCCAAAAGTCCCCCCCTTTTTGCTCTGGTTTTGGCCTTCATTGCCTCCTGAGAGAAATATCTGGCTCTCTAGCTTTTAAATGATACACTATGTTTACTAGATGGGGAAAATGATTTGATAATGGTTGTGAAGAGCAGTGAGAGTGAACCAAAACAGTAAAGATATTTTTGAATCCTTGAAAAGTCATTAAATTATTTATTTTTTTAAACAATTAATTAAAGCAACTATTGGCTTGAAAGATGGATCTTCCCATGTTTTTAACATCACCTCAAAGTGATTTAATGCACCCAACAGCTGTTTGCCATTTGCAGCAGTGCGCTGCATCACTTAGTGTCTGGATATTTTCAGACTTTCACACTGAGCGCTTCTTTTGAGTCACAACCCCAAGTTGTTGGAAATAGTCTTTGTTCCGACACATCGTAGTAATAACGTCTGTCTCTGGAAACATTTTTACAGCTTCTCTCCGTCACACCATTATCACTCGAACCTTTGGCAGCACAAGAAAAATGTTTCTCACCTCTCACCTTGTCAGAATAGACTCGCTGCCCTCAACTCCTGAAATAACCTGGCAGCCAGAAATGGTGAGAGCATGGTGATGCTGTTGCCATGGCAGAGAGCATCTTTTTAATGAAGTGTTGAGGCGAGGCAGGTCACTGCAGCTGAGCTCAATACCACTTCGATTCTAACATAAAAGACCAAGACTAAGAGAAGTGTTAAATGGAAGAAGACTGTATATTTTTGAAGGTGATGGAAACAACATTTTGTTTTATAGTCTGTCTTTTTAAAGATTTATGCTGATGAGGACATCGATGAAAACTCAGATGGTCACTTAAGCTGCTTGCATGCATGCAGATGTCTGAGTCAGCTGCTCTGGACATTTTCTGGAACGTATCCTGCCACCGCCCTTAGTAAAATATCTGTGCCTTTGTAAGAATACAGGACGGATGCAAAAGTGAAAAACAGGTAATATCTCAGGATGAGACACCTACAAATAGGTCAACTTGGAAAGACAAGATTCAAGAGCTTTTGGTGAAAAGGGTCAATACTGGTGTCGATGTGCAGTAAACAAAATCGATTTGCCAAGTGGAATTACTACAACCCTCATCTGAATGTTCTGGAAACTGTCCTGTTGTTGTGACTGCATCTGACCCACTTCATATGCGTAAGACAAACTAAAACCAATTATCTAGGCTTTTTATATATATTTCATATGTAAACACTATAAAAGGATACCAGAAATTCACAGTGATATTGCATATGGGAATTGGAAATATACATTGGATGTAACAATTCAAAAAGTATTGCACACACATCTGAAGATTGAATATGAGATAGATAGATAGATAGATAGATGGAAAGGTAGGAGGTAGATTGAGGTTACTGTCCGTGTTTGTGCAAAGTGAGCAGTTTTAAAGTAACCCTGACAAACGTTGTAAGTACACAAGAATGATATTGGATGAGAGGAATAATTGTTACACTGTTTTTACATGTTTGTTAAAAAGTCTTATTGCTGTTGGGACGAAGGACCTTCGAACGCTCCTGAAACACCTCGTCAGTAGTCCAGACTATTCTTCTGCACCATCGAGACTTTATGTGACACGCCCCATAACAAAGCTTGGCAAAGCAAGAGTGGAGGCTGGCCTTGAAGAGGCAATGTTGCAGACAGAGGCTGACAAGAGGAGCTGCACTGATGGGCAGTATGAGGGAGTGTTGTCTGAACATTAGAGGATGTAAACATCCATCCTTTAATAATGTTGTGCTGAGTCATGTCATGGGGAACAAAGCATCTCTGGATGACACTATGGCCTCGTTCAGTGCTGTATCCAGATTGATTGACAGGAAACAGGTGAAATGCAATTTTTGATAATCGGATGAAAACCACATCTGGAGTTTGAAGTGTTTCCGATCAGATGAATAAAGAAAAGCTGATCGTGAACACGAGATCATTGCACATAAAGCAAATAAAACGTGGGGTAATGAAAGATGGAGAGGTCAGTCTAGTTTTTATTATGATTCTTCTTTCTTTTAAAGAAAAGAAAAGGGCCATCAATGGGGGAGGGGGTGGTACTCTGTGTAGCCTCAGAGTTGCTACTGTGGACGCTCTGTGTTGGTGATACAAGGCCACTCACAGGGCTGTGATTCATTCTCGGTTCTGACGTCAAAATGACTGTCTGGGTTTATTCTGGTCTGAAAAAAGGAACACGCTCCCATAACGTCATCCCATTACAGTGTTTATGCCTGCAGCTGCACCTGGAGCCTCTCTCCCGCTCCTCTTTTATTGCCCTCTTCCTTCTTTTATTGTTCCCCTCCTCGCCATTTTCCTTATCTACCTTATATTCGGTTCTTTACCTTTGCCATTCCTCGCTCAGGCTGCAGGCTTATCTCAGCTGGTGGGACAGACAGACTCCTGCGATCACAATCCTCCTCACTATCTCTGCAGCACAGCTCTGCTGCTTTTGCAGGAGGTTCGGTGCAAAACGCTGCCGCTGAATCTGACACGAGACAAACATGCAAATGAACCTGCAGGTTTCTCTCTGAGCTCAGTCTTGTTGCATAATATATTTAAAAAAAACAAAATCAGCAGAGCTTAGACTTGAGGAGTCAGTGAGTGTGGAACATTCAGTACACGCTGTCGATAAAACTGCAAACCATGTTTGTGAGCTCACAAAACGTCTTGGCACCAAGTCAGAGACCTTTTGCTGCACAGATCACAATATGTTGTTGAATCTCAAAGTGCTGCTGGTACAGTTTCCTAGAAATGAAGCCAAATCCTCGTGATCTCCCCCTTTTGTCTGGTTGCAGTGCCTCCTCCATGTTGGCAAATGGGGCATGGACCAAACTAAAAAATACCAAAGAACATGTTAGATACATGTTCCTGTATATGTATTGAACGTAGTTCATATCACGCTGTTTGGTTAGGTTCATGTTTCTGCTAAGTTTGGTTTTGATTAATTATTTGATGCCATAAAAACAAAACATCATTTGACAGCTGAGACTGATGCGATTGGTCGAGCAGGAGTTCAGTAACGTTGCTCCACTCCATGATCATGACTACGCAGACTCTGGCTCCAAATTATATCAAATTGGCAAGATGGTTTCATCTGTATCTGGAATATTTTAGCTTCATTTTTGTACAACTAGAGGAAGTGGAGATGTGTCATCCATCTTTATTGACAGTATAGCAATCTAAATACCATAGGTCAACTACACAAGAATACCTCAGAGTCTGGCAAGAGGGATTCTTGCTTGTGAGAAATCCATACCTCATAAGGTTACTAAGAATGCATGAATAAAGGTTTCAACCATCCATCTATTAACTGATTAATTCTTTGCTTATCCAGGCTTGGGTCACGGAGTTAGCCGGCCAATTAGGGTATTCCAGATATCCCCCACCCCAGGCATGCTTTTCAGCTCTTCCTGGAGGATTCCCAGGCATGTTGTCCCTCCAGTGAGTTCGAGGTCAACCTGGTACACCTCCAATGGAAGCTGCCCAGGAGGCATCCTGACTGGATGCCTAAACCACCTCAGCTGGCCCTTATTGAAGGTTTGACCTGGTCGGGATCAAATGAAAAATGAATCGCCATAGACAGTAGTTTAACTCAAAGGGGACATAACATAAAATAAATCAAATTTCATGGCAATCCATCCAGAAGTTTTGATATTTCTCTTTAAACCAGGCTAGTCAAAGGATTCCTCCTTTGTGGAACATGAACGTCAGCACAAACCTGCATTGCCATCCATCAACTCATTCTGGAGATATTTCAGCCTCGACTAACAGAGCTAATTTTGCTGCTGCAAAACTTTGTCCTTGATTCGATCGACAAGATGAAACTCTCACTTCAGACATTATTCTCTCACATGAATAAGCTTGTTTTGAAAAAATGAAAACAACACCAGCGGTAACATGGAGTAACCTTATCCTCTCCATCCTCAAATCTTTTATTTCTCATGCAGAACCAAACTCTCTGTTCTGCTTCTTTGCTGGTGGTGAATATGTAAACATGTTGGTGGGAGAAACACTGAGATCAGTGAGAGCGGCTGTAATTGCTATGCTGAACATGCAGAGGGACTCGATGATTTGCTCTCCAGCTCAGCTACACTCGGCTGTTTTTTCTTTCTCATTGGATCCTTCCTATCGAAGCCGACTGGCTTTGTTTTGTTGGACTGACACTGTGAAGATGAATTTCATCCTTCACTTTCTTATCAGTCTGTAAAAATGCTTTGTAGCGTTCAAATCTGCAGTATTACTTTTTTGCTCTGTTGCATAAAAAGGTTTGGTTGATCTACTCAATTTAACATTAAATAAGATTTAGTCTAATCTTTGGTTGGGAGTGTTATATAATTCACCTCACGGCGAGGTTTTGGAGGCAGACGCTGCTCATTGCAGTCGAGTCAGAAACACACGCCTCAGTGGTTTTACAGCTTCCAGGGGCATTGCAAGTTTACTGGGGCATAATTATGTGACCGTGTAGCAACGCTTGATTTTAATGCATAAAAACCCTCTGGGTTTTTTTCCGAGTTTTGGATGAAAATTCTCATCATCCTGACAAGTTGATCTTCTGACTTAAAATCTCCAGTTTGATCCATTTAAAATGAGATGTCAGCGTCAATTCCAGCCCAATTCTGGTTTCATTTTTAATGAACTGAGAGAAAGCTTTGAGGGGCCTGACGTCCCAGTTGAATAAAAACAAACAGCACTATTTCCTGTCTCTAAGACAACAGCACACACACACAACAGTAAATGAAACAAGAGCAGTCTTGAGTATGAATATTTTCCACAATGAGAAACGTTTTTCTCTTGGAAAAGAAATCTTGTTTTTTGCAGGGTTAGATGTCATTGTGCATATAGTTAATAGTAACTACTTTATTTTTACCATAATTTAGCTCTTTATATGGCGTTCAATAAAATGTGACAACCCTTAAATGTACCATCATTTCAACTATTCATAGTTTTTTTCCCATCAGAATAAAATGTTATTGAACTGATTTTAATCAACCATGCCAATAATGATATAACAAAAAACTGACCCTGGATCTGTATTTGGTGATCCAATCTACTGTTATTGTCCACTCACAAACTCTCAGAAGTTCTTTCTTACTATTTTTTGTCAAATCATTGTTTGATTTCTTCTCATGTGCAAAACAAACATTAATCTGTAACCTTTGCAGTCCACTTGTTTGACTATGGATGTAAAGACAGATACAATGACCTGCAGTTGTGGTGTCTGTGGTTGTTTTGTGTCTTTGCAGGGCACTTTGCATCCTTGTGCTGGATTTACATTATTTTTTCTCATGTTTTTTGTCTCTTCAATCATTTGGAATTTGTTTCTGTCTGTGGTCTTTGGGATTGCTTCTGTCATTAGGGAGTTGTTTTGTGTCTTAGTAGTTCTGTGTCTGTGTCTGTTTTCTATCTCATCATTCTGCGTCTTTTTGCAGTGGTTTTTGCCTTTTTGTGGCCGTTTCATATCCTTTTGCATTTGTTCTGTATCTGTTTGTTCTCTTCTCAGACTGGGCACGTAGAAAACACTCCAGCCTGATAAAATTGATGTATTCGTGGTTGTTCTCTTCTTTATGGTTTTGTGTCTCTGTGATATTTTGCAGTTGGACATCAGCAGTTGCCATAGTTACCCTTATAAAACCACAACTTATTATTTTTTGGACAGAACCAAACTTGCCGTTTCTTTCATTCGTTCTTTCTTTGAAAAAACAAACAAAGACAGCGTCCTTTTCTCACTGTGTTGTTTATTTCAACAAATTTACCACAGTAATATTCATGCAATACTTCTGAAAAAAGAGAGAGTTCTGACACATTTAAATTCCTAAAACCAAAAAGACTTTTATGTTTTCTACATTCGTCCATCAGGACCCGCAATAACTTTCTAATGAATTATACAGTGAACAGACTATAATTAATGGTTAAGAGGGCAGTAAAACATCAGGCATTTTCCCCAGACACTTGATTTAAACTTTATGCTACTCCTGCTAAAAGACAGGATCTGTTGGCCAGTTCATTTTAAGGATATTTCCAGGATTATTCTTTGTTTTTTCAGGAAAAGTCAATATATCACTTGCTAAGTAATTACGTTAACGTTAATGACTAATTATTTTAACATGCAGAGGGAAAATTTCAGATTATTTAAGGTATGTTTGTCAGGTTCCAAAGTAGATGATTGTTGGGATTAATTAAGACTTGTTAAAAATTGTTGGCCACACGTGTTCATATTGTTGGTTGCTACTGTACAGTGGGTTGAGGCATCACAGGTAAACATGAAAAGGACATTTTGTATGAAAAAACGCTCGACATACATCTACGTCCATGAGCGAACACAACAACATGTTGGTGAATATTTTTAAAGTAAAAGCTGTAACTAAAACTTTTCTTCAATTGATCTTTTGATT
This sequence comes from Paralichthys olivaceus, assembly GCF_024713975.1. Classification (NCBI taxonomy): domain Eukaryota; kingdom Metazoa; phylum Chordata; class Actinopteri; order Pleuronectiformes; family Paralichthyidae; genus Paralichthys; species Paralichthys olivaceus. The sequence goes on from NC_091097.1 coordinate 5,286,995, forward strand.
TCTCAGAGATGAAACAGAAAGGCAGCTTCAGATGTCCGCCACCACTCAGTGAATCAAATCATAAATATATGCATCAGACATAAATAAATAATTTAACCTTGAATAAAATAAGACACACACTTCACAGAAACGTTTCTACCAAACTCGACAATGGTGCACGACTATAAACACACATTATTACCATCAGTCTTATTGACAGCTGATCACATTCCTCTCTTTTTTTCTTCACAGACTAGTTTAATCCAAACGTTTGAACATATTGCTTCTGGATCTTTTTTTTTTTTCCTTTAATTTTCTTTTATTCCATTGAGTTTCACATCTTGTTTTATTTCAGGAACGTAAGTAAAGAGCACAGGAGGCTACAGGGTGTAATTGTCTCTCTGGTCATTTCCTCAGAGTCGGTCGTCATCAGAAATGATTCAATCCGCAGTGAAGCCGCAACAACGTGTACATCAGACTGTTGATAGCTTCTTCTGCGCCAAACACTTTTCTCCTCTTCATAATCGGAGAAATCCTCCTCTTCGGCTCACAGCAGCCTCACACGTGAGCATGTCGCCTGTTAAGCAGCATCAGCAGCCTCTACACGCAGATCTCGATGGGTGTGGCCACCAGGATGCGTCCCCTTTCGTTGTTTTCCCTGTTGGCCCGTTCATAGCTGCCGGTGGAGGACGGCGAGCTGTTGGTGGACATAGAGGAGTAGTGGGTGTCCATCATGATGCTTCCCTTCGCCGCCACACAGGCAGGTGACAAGCTCTGTTGCTTCAGTCTGTCCACTAATACGTCTTCTTCAGATGAGGACGAGCTGATGTCCAGTGGAGGAGCGCTGCTCGCTAAACCTCCGTTGCTGTTGCTGTTTCCGTTCTCCGTGTCCAACATCCAGCACTGGTTAAAGTAGCTGAAGACTTCTTTGACGGAGCAGCGGCGCTCCTGCTCGATGGAGAGGAGCCTTCGAAACATTCGTAGAGCTTCATCTGTGAAGCGGCGCCACTGTGAGGGCACTGTGCCCGTCCGGCGACGCTGCCAGCGCACAAACTCCTCATAGAAGGCGTCGTTCGGCATGGCCTTCTCCCAGGGGAAGTTTCCTGTCAGCATGCAGAAGAGCAGCACGCCAAACGCCCAAACGTCAGTGCTGTAGTCAACACAGAAACCCTCATGTCGCGAGGTATCACACAGCTCGGGCGCCGTGTACGGGATTGTACCGCTCACCCGCTTCACCGGAGAGCCGGCACGCCGCGTCATCCCAAAGTCTGACAGCTTAACCTTTCTGCACTCTTTGTCAAAGATGAGGATGTTCTCCGGCTTGATGTCCCTGTGGACCAGCTTCTTACAGTGCAGGTAATCCAGGGCGATCGCCACCTGGTGGACACAGCGCTTAGCCACCACCTCAGGGAGTCCCACCTGAACAAAGAGAGCAGACCAATTAGGGAACACGTACCGGACGACACTTCCTTAAAGAGTAACTAGAGTTTCAGTGAAACGTTAGCTACACATGTACTGGTTATCACAGTCCCTCTCTCGTTCCAATGGCGATGTTGTGTGGTCCTGTAGTTCCACACCTCATAGTTAGTCACCACACATAATTAACAAACCAGATTTCTAGACTGAGTCATTATTCATTAAAGGTTCCCTGTGCGGCGTTTGACCACTAGTAGCGCTACAGAGCTGATTTATCAGTGTTTTGTTTGTCTCAATATCTGGCTGTCAAACTAGCACCATTATAGAACTTGATGATGTTTGGTAAGACTGTACTTAAAGTTCCCCTTATTGCATTTATAAACAATATATTTAAATGTCATCACAACACAGTCTTCTTAGATATTTGTGGGCAATGTCTCATCTATTCACACGGATGAGGTGCAGATTATGTCCTATATTGTACAATTACAGCTGTGACTCACTTCAGAGGCTGGCCTCTGAGTCAGACAATCTTTTTTTTGTTTTTTTGGCCAGACAATCTTTTTTCCCCAGATTCATATGAGGTCAGTGTGACCTTTGACCACTGAAACCAAATCACTTTATCTTTGACTGATCAACTGATTAAACTTTAAAGAAATTCCCTCGAGCAGTCTCCAGATAGTACATTCAAGAGACCAAGTGAACATGTGTACCAAATATCTTATTTCATTAAAAACATTTACTTTGTGAGGCCACACAGACCATGACCTTTGACCTTTGGTTATAAAAATGAAATCCTAGTTGAAGTGAATGTTCCTTGATGGTGTTCCAGAGATATCGCCTTCACAAGGCAAAACATTTGCTTTGTCACCATGACTTTTGACCTTTGACTGCCAAAATAGAATCAGATCATCCTTGAGTCCAAGTGAATCTTAGTAACAAATGTGAAGAAATTCCCTCAAGGACGAGAATCAAACGTCTGGACAACCTGAAAACATAATGCCTCCGGCCACTGACTGTCGCCGGCATGGAGGCATAAAAACAAATTATTGTCGTGTCCATCTCCAGCTCTGTTGCTAGGTAACAGCAATAAGGGTGGAACTAGCTGGTGACAGTGATCAAGGAAATCCTCTGCAGACCCGACTGCCTAATTTCGGTTCGGCCTCTGCAGTCTACGCTGGAACACCACACCTAATTGTGATATGTTTACTTCCACCCACAAACCGGCCTCTTTGCCCGTCTCACCTGTGGAGGGATAATGTCAAACAGATCTCCGGCCAGAGCGTACTCCTGAGCGAAGATGTAGTACTCGTCCGTCTCGAAGGCGATGCCATACATGTTGATGATGAAGGGACAGGGCGACAGGTAGAGGGAGATGCTGTACTCTCTCAGGAAGCTCTTCAGCTTGGTGGTCTTCTTCCTCAAAAACTTCAGGGCCATTTTCGTACCTGAAAAACACAGAGAGCAAATGGTTGTGTAACATTCAATCACATCTCTCACTGCTTATTCTCTTCCACATGATAATAGCATGTGGTGATGTATTTCACAGCCCCCAAACTGCATGTGGGGAACTTAATTAGAATGATTTCCAATTTCAGGAATAATTGCCGTCTCCAGTGTCACAGTTAAACCCTGATAGGCCCAGCAGATTTATTCTGTAAGTATTTCAAATCCTCTGCTGGATGCCACAAAGACCAGAATGTTTCTGATCTGCTTTTCATGTCTGGGATTTTGCAGTAAAGTGATGTTTACTGCTGCAAACATGTCCTCAAAGAGAATCTGTAACAAGATTAGAAATCCAAAAAGAAGAAGAGAGTCTCATTCTACCCTGAAGTGAATCATTTCATTTGATATAATAGTGTAAGGGATGCACAAACACATGTGGTGGGAGAACAGAAAGAAGGACGTGCTTCAGAGGCTTGACTCACCTCAACAGCCTCTCACTGCCCCTGAACAAGAGGAGAGGGAAATTACCAGGACTAATCCGAGGGCTGGCAGAAAAACCCCAGACAATAAAGCTGGAGAGCTGCCATGTCTGCCTCTCCGTGTCAGCGGAGACGAGACGGGACACATCTCCAATACCACCGCCTCAGCTCTGCAAAGTGCTGTGTGCCTTTTACAGCCATGTTAGGAGAGGCCAAGTGGAGGAGGGGGGCTTTGTTTTTTAAGACGTGCTACAAAAGTAATGTCTACAACGCAATAACAAAAAATGCAGTGTCACATCAGCACCATATTAGTAAGTATAAGGACTTTGAAAAGATTGAGCAAGAAGAGAGTCTTTTCTGAAGAAAGACCCACACCGAGGAAATTGCCTCTTTAGTGGAGGAGGTGATTGTTGCTCTCATCTGTTCAAATGGGTTTTGTAATTTCTTTTTGGATCCAGAGAGAGTGGAAGTCTGACAAGCAGCATTTATTCCGTCTGTATTCTCTTAAAAGTGACTTTCTTCACAATTCTGTGTTTGATCTAAAGTGTACAAATTGTTGTTTAATTGACCCTAGAATGAGAACTTTATATTGAAATACTTTATATTTATATTAGGAGTAAGTCCTCTCTACGGAAGCTGCCATGTTTTTTGCAGTAGCCCAAACTTGACAAACTAAAGATCTTTTGAGTTTTTATGACAACTGAAGGCTACCACAGGTTCTCTTTCATGCATCACATGCAACTTCACCATTAGATGTCACTAAATATCATCGATATCATCCTCTTCAATTCGGTTCTAATACTCGATTTTAAATTCCCCCATGTTGACAGAACATTTAGAAATAAATAGATCAACTTCTATCATGCACTTATTATATTTTGCAACAGTTGCCATGATACTATATAATTATAAAATGTTGCTATGGATTTGGTGAGTTAGCCGTGGGTTACATCTTGAGTCAACCAATTTTTGCCTAAATATAAACATATTTTGTCAAACTGGCACCATTATCAGTTCCTGTTTGCAGACAAATATTTAAAAAACTTAAAAACGTGATTATTTTCAGGCAATTTCTGCAGTTACAACTAGAATGTCACTAAAACTCTAACTCAATAGATCCAGATTTTTATTTGAAGATGTTTTAATATCCCCAAAACCTTTATTTAATCAAGATCCATAAATTGTTCCCTGAGAAATGCATGTGTCCCATCTCACAAGTGTGAAAAAAAATTCCTGGCTCATCACCGTGATCTAGGTCCGCACCAAGTGTGATGAGCCCAGTGTGTTTCTCTGCAGTCCAACTATTGAGTAAATAACCACAGTCCTGTCCAAGATGCTGTGAACACATGTGATTCACAGAAGTGAGAAAGTGTTGGCTTGTGTTGCAGCAGTTTTGTGTTTACATGTAAAATGAATCTTTGTTAAGCTGGCCTGTTGCTAATATGCAAAGATAAACACAATCTGTTCAGAGACACTAGAGCTGACGCCTGTGGAGCCACAGCTCTGAGTGTTTTGGGTCCGAAACAGAAGTTTTAAATTGACCCAGATTTAGAACCTTACTGACCCACAATGTTGCCGTCAAAAGTTTATTGTCTCTTTTCCATCCAATCGTTGCATAATTAGCTGCAACTCAACACTGAACAACGCTGTTTTATCAAACACAAATTAGTCAATCAATCCTCCACATTTGAAACACATTTTTAATGATGGGACTTAACTGTGTGCAATCCAATGGCTCATGTGCAGTCTGTTTCACTGTAGATATATTCTGCTCTCTCTGTATATATAATTTATATTCTATTTAGAATGTATTTCCTTGCTAAGGAGCAGTAGCGTCTCAGGAGATATAGTGGGTCATCCATTAACCAGAAAGTTGTTGGTTCAATCCCAGTCTACCCCATTCGATGTCCCGAAGATACTGAACCCCAAATTGCTCCTGACTGCAATTCTGGCACAAAGATGGACTGTATGAATGTGTGTGTACTGTAAATCGCTTTCAGTGGTCATCAAGAGTGGAAAAGCTCTGTATAAATATATTTACATTTGTATTAACTTACACTTGTACTTTACTTATATATTACCTTTAATGAAATCTATTTTTGACTGTCCTCTTTGCTGCTGTTGCAGCAAAATCTCCCTGTTTTCGGATAAAGGATTATCTTGTCTTTTAATCAGGCAGCTGTTTTTTTAAAAAATGGTCCTGTTACAGTGCCCCTGAGTAATTTTTGGTTTTGGTAACTTTTTTAAAGAAAACATTTTAGAAAATTAAAAAAAATCAAAAAAACAGTTGCTACAACTTCTGAAATTAGAGAATTTGGTTCAAAAAAAAGTTCAAAATCTAAATATTTTCAGGTTTTCTACTGCATACAAAAGAATAACCTTATTTATAAACCTAATTATATTGAATGTTAGAAGCTTAAAAATAATGAAATTGTATGTATCTTCCTATAGCAGAGCTGTGCTGCTATAATATAGTTCATTGTAATATTTTGACTTTAAGGCCTATTTAATGATCCACTAGTGCCCATTACATACAGTATGTCCCATATTCCGTATTACATTAAAATTCTTCTGGCTTAGCCTCGAGTTTCCTGATTCAATAAAATGCATTTTCACACAATTAAGATTCAAGGGTCAGAAACGATTTTACCTTCAGTCTATTTACTGTGTTTCCACTGTTGGCTTGACATTTATACTGAGACATTTATTCACGAGACGTTTGAGGGCAGGCTGATTCAGAAAAGATTTCCATTACCACTCGCCGATAATGAAACCACAGGTTCACATGGATTTTCATGCACCCATCAACAGCACGTTTTAGTGCCTTGTGTGCTCCATATAAGATAATGAGCTTCTGAGCAGAGCAGACTTTGGATTTTATTGTGTGGAGGTTAAACTCAATTTCTTTCAGAGTTTGTTTCTAAAAGGAAACGCTGAACAACAGCACAGATCACATGTTTCAGAGGAACGCTCTGTACGTAAAACGCTCCATCCTTCTGCTCTGAATCTCAGAGTTTAGATCGATAAAACTGAACAATATCCTATTTTCACCAACTCCAAGTCTGAATACATTTCTGGAGGGAGGTGAGTTTTGTCCACCCACAGGAGAGAAAGAGCTGGGACTTGTAAGTGTAACTGTAAACATGTCTCCTGCTCCGTACAAAGAAAGATGGACTAAATGTTGGATCATCAAACACAGGAAGTCTTCAGGTAATTATTTATTAATAATTAATTTAAGTTAAAGTAGCAAGAACAGCATAATTTAAGTAAAAGTAGCAAACACACTGTTCATAAATGTGTTGCATTTGATTGCATAAATAAAGATTATTATTATCGTTGTTATAATTAATATTATTGTTTGAATATCCAATTATAAGTAGAAGTAAAATTGCTTTCAAATAGAGAACTAATGAACCTCCTGGGGGCATCATTGAGACTCACCATCATTACTTTCTCATGTTCCCAGAAACTTCAAGAATATTTCTAGATTTCATTGATGGCAAACTTAACTTTAGTTTTTTGTTGTTTGGACAAAAAATAAGAATAAAATATGAAATGAATTTATTATCTAATAAATAAATAATTAGTTGCAGCATCGTGTTACCTCTGATCTTGTGGACGACCAGGTCCACTTTCCCGTACGTGCCCTTGCCCAGTTCACGGACGACCTCATAGTATTTGTTGATGTCCAGTTTTTCCAAGTTCTGCGCTGCAATCAGCTGGAGTTCCTCCAGGATGTCGATGGAGGCGCGGGAGCCATGGGGCAAGGAGTTCATTCTTGCGGTGGGGCGGGCCTGGGCCGAGGGCTGGTCTGGAGACGTTCCTGTAGAACAGGCGGAGCAGGAAGGAAAGCAGGGTTCAAATGTTGAACAGTATCCACCCACATCCCTATTCCCACACAACACATATTGTACTGCATGCACACACACAAGTATCAATTGTACACAGGGAAAGGAGAAAGCTTTGTGTGCAAAGTACCAAATTAATTGTTATATAATCTGTGGTTTGATTTTTTCCCTGAAACCAGAGAGCTCCAGTACAAAGGCTTTACAAAAATGAAAAGTTAGGTGTCGATAGTGTTTGTTTACACTTGTGGCTTTTCTACAACAAACGAGAATGATTAGTCTACAGCAAGGCTAGGTTTGTCAGGCTGGATTTTCTTATTGATTTTACATAATAATAATGAGGTAAGTTAAATTAAACAAGTTTAGGTTTTAAGAGAACTGTTAAGTGATTGGAACAATCTTCAGACCCGAGGTCACACCTTTTCAAAATAAAGGCGCTACAATTCTAAGTTTTTAAATGCGTTGAATCTACGTCCCCTTAAAAAAGACGTGGGTAGAACATTAGTTATAACGTTAACTGATAGGAAACAGATTCATGGAAACTCACTGACCTACAATACAATGATTTTATTACAAAAAAATGTATTCTAAAGATCCTGCTCCTTCTGACCAACATGACCCCACTCAGTCACCTGCTGCCTTCCATTCTCAGCAAGTCTGCCTCACCTTCCTCCTCCCCTTTCTCCTACTGCTACTGGGAGAGGAAACCAAACAACACCAATCTGCTCTATCCTCTGCCGTTCATCAACCCGTGGCGACCTATGTGTCTGAATGACTGGAGAAACTTTCGCAGCCCTGATGGTGAAGCAGAATTGCACCATCTCTCAGTAACAGGGATGAGAAAGTGTGGAATGAGATGGGACTCGAGCCACATCCGGTGCATGAGGCCCATCTGTGCCCGCCATAAGAAAGGTACTGTCTGCAGTTCAAGTAAAATGTGTGAGAACAATGAAACCAAACAAACACGTACAGTATGTTTCATGGATAAAAACTGTGGGGATATTTCATCTAAATTAAACTGATCAAACACTGAGAAAACCAATGCTCTTCATGAAAACATTATCATTGAGTTAAATAAAGTCAGGAAAATGTCAGAGCAGAGTAAGACATTTTTAATGTCTCAGCAAAGTAAGTCATATAAATGTCAACGTAGAGTCAAGTGCCTCAAGTAGTAAACAGAAATGTCACAGTATCTTGAGTCATAATATTACAAGATATCAAAAATGTCATAATATGGTTAGCCATCAAAAATGCATAGCATAGTAAGGTATGAAAAACCTCATAAAAGTCAAGAAGAGTATAGTAGGCATAAAAACATGATTTAACGTAACAGTATAGTAAGTTTTATATGACACATAAAAAAAGTCATTGGGATAGTCAGCGATCAAAAACATCATAAACATGTCATGGTATAGTTCGGCATCAAAAACAGTACAGCTTTTTTGCCATTCACCCAAACATTCATCCAGTCAGTGCATCTATGTGCAGCACTTTATATGGGAAGGGGAAACTTTGGGGTTCAGTATATTGCCCAAGGAATCGAACTGCCAACTTTCTGGTTAGAGGTCAACCCACTCTAACCCCTTAGCCACAGCCACCCCCAAACTCCTCAAACACGTGATCAAAAAAAAAAGTCCAAGTATTGAAAGGCATTAAACATTTGATCATTTGATTATTATTTGAATTTTGACTACCAATTAGATTATGTAGATAAACATTTTTGGGATTTTGTGTTGTATTCTTTTACAGCAAGTATGTGTGAACAGTTCTTCTGTTATGTGTCTGACGTTGCTCTGTTTGACTGGTTGTTTTCCAGGTGGTCAGATCAACAGGTCGATCGGGGAGAGTGACAACAGGTTTGCGTGATCAGGTCTCTGAGAGAGGAGGGGCCGGGCAGACTCAAGCTGACAGAGAATGGGTGAAGTGTGCTGCATTGAATTACATTCCAGTCAACCCATTGCATTTATCTTCTGTATTTGTGCAGATAGGTTGAATTGTGAGGTCAGCAGTAACCCAGAGTCCAAACTTGGTCTTGTGTTGAAAGTGGTTTCTATTTGTCCTCCTGTTTAGCTCACCTTATACTTACCAGCGCAGGTGGTAGGTTCCAGGCAGGTGAGGGTATAAAGGAAAATGCCAGTGTGTAGAGAGGAGTTGGCAGGTTGCTGTGAGCCTGCAGAGTTTTCTAGTCTGGTGCTATTGTGTTTTCTCTAGTGTGATTAAGTTTTGTTATATTTCCCAGGGATCTTTTTGTCTTTCTCTTGTTGTACCTTTTTGTTAATAAAATGCAATTCTTTTTCATCTACTCCTGCTTCTTCGGCATTGCTTTTTTCCAAGCCTTCCAATTTTTATACATCCATTTATAAAAAGCAAATTTTTACTATCTGCGTCTCTAGTATCTGAACTTGCTGTTGCCGCAGACACCACCCTCAGAATGAAATGTCAAATTTGAGAACACTGCGAACGCAGACTGTATGTGCTGAGTGTGAAACTAGAACAAGCAGGTAAAAAGGATGAGTCAGCTGAGACCAGAGGAAGCCGTCAGTCACTGGAGCGCTCAGCATCTGTCTGACAAGCTCAATAAAACACAAATGGATGCGACAGACAGTTTTTCTAGGTGCAAACACATGTCTCTTCATTTTACGGTCTGGTTTTGTGATTAGAATTGTCCAATTAAAATTCAAACTGTAATAAACCGTGACCGTTTTGCACAGTTTATCTTCACAGCTTCGCATCACAGAGTCCACATTACCAACACAATATATTGAAGTGGATTTTGTCGCTGCTCATACAGCTCTGATTGGATTTCAAAAGTGCCTGAAGAGTGCACCTCACCTCAGCCTTTCAAATGAGATGCTGGCAGCTCCAAGAGACTATTTGTCTTTACACAGCTCTTTGTTTCCAGCTCTTGCCAATAAGCACAAAAAACTTGTTTCAATAGAGGAAAAGAGTGGTTACTCATCTACAAATTGTTTTAATAGTGCGATGTAACCAGGCTCAGGTTATACAATTAAAGCCTATCAGATGTTTCATAAGAAGCATGAATCCATAAACCTGTTTTTATGTGTGTACTTAAAAACGTCAGATGGGGGGGGGGGGGGCAGATGGAGAGAAAGAGATGTTCTTAAAACCGAAATGTCATATTTCCATCTTACTGCACCTTCTTCACCTGTAATGGTTTCATTGTATTTGACTGGAGAATTCGTTTCCCAATATCGGACTGGTGCAGACATTGACAGGGGATGCAGGTGCTTGTCAATTTGACAACAAAGTAAAAGCACAACATTCATTTTGTCTATACTATATATAGAGATGAATTACAGAGCATTTCTTTTGAAACGTTAAGAACTTGGGTCTGAAATGGTGTTGATTGCTTAACCGACTTCTGAAATAGCCTATATGCAATGTATGAAAAAAAGCACCTGTTCAGTAATTATCAGTCAAACTCATAGATGAACAGTAATGAAGCACATTCAGTTTCATTTTATGAAAGACATTAATTATAAAATCTTCATTGCAGATAAACCAAGTAGGATGAACACAAAGTTTTCTAACTTCACTCTGCACCATAAACAGTTTAGAACAGGCACTAGCTGATCCATATACACACATCTTTTTGTTTATTATTATTTATCCTACAATGTAAAGCATCTTGGATGTTGTGAAAACTTCATGAGAACATCTCAGCAGGACCACATTTTTACTGCTGCCTTGTTTTACTCTTGGCTTCATTTAACCATGAAAACCTTGACATGTATACATGTATTATGCACAGGTTCAAACTCATATCCCTCTCTCAGCCAATAAGATCCTGAAGACAAGTGTATGCTCTTATGTGCTTTCACGCTACTGTCATATCAAAGAACCTGGGGATGAAAGAAGTCGCAACCAGCACTAATTAGAAGCATATTCGGTTCGCTGCAGCTCCCAGGAGCTCCTTCACGGTGTAACCGTGCTACGACTGCTTCCTGGAGGCCCTCAAGGAACGCCAAGCCCAGTTTGCCTCACCGACAAGAGGGAACGAGAACCGCTCGCTGTCTCTTTTCAGTGAAGTGCTCTTCAGTAATCAAAGCACAGCTGGAACTCAGCCAACCTGCGTTGCGTCATTGCTGCTCGTCTCCACTTCTGCACCTCCATAATAATGTTACATGCCTATTGAACCACACAGGAGGGGAGTCTCAGGACGAATGACAGGACGGTGTCATTCCTACCATATCTACTGGATGATCTGCTTTAAGTTTTCAACAGCTCCTTGTAGACTACGCTTTCTAATAATGTGGAAATCTTGACACTTGTTGAACTTAATCTGTTGATTTTCCAACTGTAAAATTTGTATTTCGGTCACACGTCTTAAGGAAATCCAAGGAACTAGTAGAAAGTTTGTTTATTAATTGTGTTCATGCAGCGCCTCCTGCCTCCCAGCTCCTGTTTCAGTTGTACTGGTTTCTCTTTGCTTGTGTGGAGCTGAGTGGTGATGAACTAAACTACCAGCGCCTTGAGTTTACAGCTAATAAGCCTAAAGACAAAAAAATATATAGTTAACTTGTGTCTTGCTAGCAAACAGACAGAGGGTAAAACAAACCACATCTAAATGTGTATTTTTGGACATTTTCTTTCCATTAGAATGAAAGAATACGACGAAGCAAAATTGACTAGTGCGCGAAAAACAGTTTTTGCCTTTTGTGTCCTATCTTAAACTGCATAATTTTGATTGAGGCTCCTCATCTAATAACTATTCATCCTACTACTGTTGAGTATTTAACAATTGTGTGAGTGTGAAGGTATTACAATAAATTGTAACACTAGTCAGAGATATGATACTATATTTAAGTTTTTGTATAAATAATTATAAGTGCTGTTTTTTACATCCATGAAGATAATGCTGAAACAAACTGTATTTTTAATAGTTTATGATATTTGAAATTAAAACTTTCCTAGAACATGTACAGTCTGACTCACACAAAGTCATGGACCTTAAAATACATGTTTTGACTGAGTATCGATTCACTGTGAACTTCACAGTGGGAAGTCATTCGTTTTTCAACCTGCTGTTTTGAAGCCTTTAGTTTGGCATTTTGTTTAACGCCATCTTGTTTTTTTGAAACCAGATGTAACCATGTTTGAAGGAGTGGAGGTAGAGCCTGACTGAAATCTCTAGGACACTGCATGCCCACCCACATCTGTGACCTGCACCCATTGGATGTTAGTAAAGACTATAATAGGCTATGGCTGTGGCGTTTCTTAAAGCCTGTGAGAAAAGAAAAGAAAATGGTGGATATAGACCGAGTAAGACTTTCAGCTGTGACTGACTGGTCCAATTTTCTAGTCACACAACATGGAAATAACTATAGAGGTCAAAAAATGTCTTTCACCTCTTCACACAAAGGAGCTTGTGCAAGTTTTTATTTTGTGCAGACTTCAGCTCCTGCAATGCAAAGCTCTCAGGTATCACAAAAAAGTCAGTAAATCAATTCAGCTTGTACAGAATGATGCTGCCAGAGTTTTGACTGGAACAAAAAGCCTAGATCAGATTGTTCCTGTTGTGAAGTCCCTGCAGTTTTCCAGTTAGTGTTTGGATAGATTTTAAGATCATGGCACGTGTTTATAAATCTATTCATGGCCCCGGACCATCGCTGATATGCTGCCAAGATACAGTTTGTTCCTAGTGACTCAGATGCACAGACGTTGTGCTGCTTGCTAAACCAAAATCACAGACCAAAAATAAATCAAAAATCAAAGACACTGCTTTCTTCATGTTTTAAGAGAACATCAGTGGATTCAAACCTGATAAAAGTGCTGAGTAACCATGTCCCTTTGATTGTGGATTAAGCACTGCAGGAACAAAAAACAGCCTCTGCCACCTCATTTGTGTTTGAGCCAACATTGACTTGTAAAAAACATCAGCACCCAATTAATCATTTGCAACGTTAAATCAATATGTCGCCCAACTGAAAAACACTTAATGAACAAGTGCTACCATCTTAAACAATATGTGGCTCCATAAAAGTCTTTTAGCTCTGCAAAGGGAGAGACGAGAAAAAAAACAATTCATCATCTCTTGTTAAATTAGATTTGAGGGGGTTCTGTGGACAGTCTGTCGCTCCAACCACCACTGGACTATCTCAATAACCACCACATGGATTGACGTGGACGTCAGTGTCCTTCAAAGAATACATTTCTAATGACTTCAGTGTAAGGCTGATTTTTGTTATAACGCCACCATAAGGTTAAAACCTCTTGACTGGTCTGTTCAAAAACCTATTGGATGGTCTAGAATGAGATTAGGTCCATATATAAATAACTCAGGTTACCCTCAGGTTGAACTGTACAACTTTAAAAATCTTAGTTTGTTATAAAACAAAGCCAATCTGAACAAATACCTGAAAACCTGACCGGACGTTTCTGCATCACATCCCTACATGCAGGTGTTTTAAATGTCTAAATGGTTCCTCTACCATTCCCAGTGGAGAAGCTCGCCCTTCTGGTGCCTCATGTTCGATGTCACCGATTGTTTCCATTACTGCCAATCTGAGCCAGAGCTGATATAAACATGCTTCTGCTCCAGAGTCACTTTGACCTATGAATGCTGATTGTATCTATTAACAGCATGATGATAGTGTTTTCTGACCAGTGGAAAATGGGCTTTAGTGATTAACACAATCATGAGAAGCGTGTGGCATGTTTTCTTCTTAAGATACTTTCTTGATCCCAACAGGAAAATGTAAGCATTCAGCAACTTGTACGGGAGTTAAAGAAAAGCAGCACAGCAGGAACACAAGAACGCAAGTAGTAAAAAAAATTGCGAAATAAACAGAAAGAGCAGCAGAAACAAGATTAAAGAGCTGATTAATATATAAAAATAAAATTATATAAAATAAATTGTTCAGTCATGTGAAAAAAAGGGCGAACAAACCTGACTGAATACGAGAATGAGAATGAGCGTTCATTATTATTGCACCACCGAGAAAATCAGCTGTGATGGAAAACCAACGCTTTTGATTTGTTCTCACACTGCATGGATCAATCGTCAAGCCACGACCCGACTGGTCACACTGTACATACCCGTCACCCCATTCACAATGCTAACAATGAAAAACACTTTGCCACAGCTCGACCAGCATAGCCTCCGCTTTTTTACATGTCATTAATTCAACTGACCGTCTGCTGGGAGCACCATGTCCACCCTATGATATTAGGAGCTTAATCTTGTGTCCAAAGCGCCGCCTACGCCTCCACCTCGACTTTTTTTTATGTGTAATATAAAACCTTAATAGCTAACAACCCAAAGAGCTTATTTTAATGGAACAGACTAGTGCCTGTGAAACCAGTCATGCATCATTAAGTGCGACTGCATCAGAATGAACGCAGAACAAACACCAGAGGAGGACGGAACACATCGGTTTCACCAGGTCCACAAAACAACGACACTGCAAAGGAAATGATATCAGAGCTGTTTGACTCATACACTCTGACGGTGCAGGCAGCTCAGAATAAAATGAAGAACGGCCGTCTCCTCTGTCAGAGTCTGAGCTGCAGAACTGAATGTGATCTGAGGAGGAATCCTGACGCTCAGCTGCGCATTTTCCAGCCTGAAACATTCTTTGATCTTTGACAGTAAACGGAAGATTAACTGGTTGTTAGTTATTGTTGCTTCAGCATAAATCTGAGGCAGGTAATAGTTGCTGATATAACAGAAGTGGATTTTGAGTTGTGCCAGTCAGGCAGGTTTGTTTTAATTAACCTGAACTTTTGACCTGAGACATTTGTATTGTGCTTTCGTAAACACAGTGGAATTTTTTTAATGCTTGACTGGAAAACGAAGGCTTATAGAGCTGAGATGACTCGTCAACTGACAGAAAAAAAATCAACATATATTATGTGCTCTTTTCAAGCACAAACTGTGAAGAAAAGCTAAACTTTCTCCTGTAACTACTTCTAAAATGTGATGGTTTCCTCCTCGGACAAAACAACATTTCATTTATTAGAAAAAAAATGAATATTTTGAGTGATAGTGGATAAGAGCAATACCTGATAATAGCAAATTATCTTACCTGAGGAGCTAAAACTACAGAATCAATAAAGATCAGCAAATATTTTCATCATTTTGGCAAAATTTGCAATAAGATTAAGACAAAAATTCAAATATTAGGTTTAAGCCTTTTGTTGAGCAAGACAAAAAGTGTCGGAATGTTTCTGTGACATTCACGAAATAAAAACTGAAACTATTCCAGTTTCAATTTCATTGTAATCAGGAGTTGAAGTGGGCCGGAACGATCTGGGACAGACACCTTCAGCTAATAAGTAATTAAATCTGATTGGCAGATTCATACATAACAATGTGGGCCGGTGGACCGTCCAAAAAAAAATCCATTAGGTTTTCAGGGACCTTTTCTGTGTTTCTGTCATTTGACCTGCTGACAGAACATAAACAGCTGTATTTTCCAGACTGATTATAATTATATTATGAACTTAAATAGTTGAGGAGGTCATCTGTAGATGAATCATTAAGAAAAAATGTTTTTGGTGTAGCCAAAGACCAAATACCCATCACACCTTCCATAGAGCTCAAGATGGCACCAGACTACAGAAAGCCTGTCCACCTGCTGTTAAAGCTAATCTGCAGAAATTGGTTGTAATTCCCCTGGAGGGCAGTAGTGACATAGTCCTCAATTAATCAAATCAGAGTAAACAACTAAAATGATTCTTTAAACCTGCAACAAAAAGGCCACATTGTATGTTTATCTTTATTATGAATCAAAAAAAAAAAATTCTAACAGGAGGCAAAATCTAAATGTGTTCAGTTTACAGTGAGCTGAGCCCGGGGGCAGGGGAGGCGCAGCTTCATCCTTATCTACAAATGTTCGTGAAACTGCCTCAAACTGCAAATTCTGACTGAATGATCAAACAAAACTGTCTTTAACTGCTCAGTCAACAGTAAAAGTAGAGTAATGTTCCGTCATCAAGAGTTTTCACTGCTGCATCAGACTGTTCAAGCCTTAAGCTCCGTCCTCTCATTCTTACTTATTCAAGTCAGAGTCAGTGAACTTGACATGTGCAGTGAGACGTTCCGACTCTGCCCACTGACACTAAACAAAACCAGTGGGATTATCTCTGCCCTGTGAGCACCTCTCTCCTCTGGAAATGTTTGTAGAAGTAAAACTCCGTCCTGCCGACCGACACAAGTGTGTGGACGTGGCGCCTCGTGCGACTACCTGCAGTCTTGGCCCTGCCAGTGGGGGCCCCTGGTGGTCAGCTCCTGCGGCGCTCGCGGAGCCATGGAGCACATCAAAGCTGACCAGGCTTTAACCGGTTCGGACCACAGCATCTGCACTGAGGCTTTGTGCCCGCACGCTCGGCGGCACTTCACTGAGCTGCTGCTTTAATGCCAACCTGTTTCTGCTGCTGTGAATCCTACACTACAGTCAACATTTCCCTCTTTTGTCCCCTTTAATCTCCATCTCTTTCTTCTTCTTGGACTTTGTCTCCTCTTGGCTGTGCGGACGTCTGCATCAGTGCAATGTTACAACCAGCATCTCACAATGAAACAGCTGTAAGACTAATGATTATTGTCAGTATCCATTAATCTGTAGATGAGTCAGTTCATTTTATTCTCTGTGAAATATCAAACATGTATTAAACACAAAGTTTCCAGATCCCACGTTCACTTCTTCTTATTCTGTTGTGATAAGGAGGGAGAGCGAATCGTCCATCTGAGGAAGCTGAGGTATGGCGGTTCAATCTGAGTCTCCCCCATTCTGCGTGCCAAAGTGTCCATGAGCAAGATACCGAACCCTAAATTGCCCTCGACGGCTGCTGACAGTGTGTGAGAGATGTGTGGTATAGGAAGTGCTGCACTGTATGAATGAGTGTGTGAATGGGTGAACTGTGCTGTAGCCTCGGGTGGTCAAATAGACTAGAAAAGAATTTATCATTCTAAACAAAACCTAAAAGATCATTCAAGTGTCTCTGGTGATACTTTCCTATGGAGGCCCTGAAGTGACAAATCACAACAAATCCCAAAATACATCCAACACAGAAAGTGCAGCTCTGCAGACACAAAGCATTGCTTCACATCCTATAGCTGCAGTGCATGTGAACCCAGGCAGCACTGGGGTGTGTGCACGTGAGCATGTGCACAAATGCAGAATGTGCAATCAATAAATTTACAAATGTCAATAAGCAAAATAGACACACACACACACACACACACACACACACACACGTGCAGCTGGGACACAATAGCTCCACAGCAGCTCCATTGTTCTGCTCAGTCACTGTTTGATCACATGGTGCAAGTTAAATGATTAAATTTAAATTCAATTTAAATGTGATTAAATAATAATAAAAACATCAACAGAGTTAAAATGAGGACAGTAAACAGTGTGAGATCCTCCTGGGCTTGTAAACACACCAGTGGTTCAGTGTGATGAGAACACACTCACACAGCAGTGCAGCAACACAACCGCAGACACACAACCTCAGTGTGAGGGTGCATGCATGAAAACACAGCTGGAGAATAAAGGAAGGTGTTTGGTTCACAGTGTGTGTGTGTGTGTGTGTGTGTGTGTGTGTGTGTGTGTTGAAGATGAAGAGAGGTGATGTGTTACCTCTGAGAATGAGCAGCCTGCAGCATCAATCCATCCACACTGAGTCCTCAGCTCCCAGGAACCCTCACAGACCTGACTGACAGTGATGATACTGACACTAATAATGAATGGTTCTATCTATGATGGTGATGGATCCTGCAGGGAGACAGTGAGTCTGAAGCAGAGACCTCCACCACCGCCTGTCTGTGTCCCTGTCTCTCTTTCTGTCTCTCTCTGTCTCTCTGTCTTTTTCTCTGTCTCTCTCTGTCTCTCTCTCTCTCTATTGTCTCCGCACTCGGCCCGCAGACCCGCCCACCGCCTCCGACGGCCAATCAGAGCGTAGAGCGGTTGTGCGCTCCCCTGCGACGACGATGCCTTCACGTACTGTCGGTATTATTTCGACTTCGACTAATGATTATTGCCTCTGCAACTTTAAAGACCAGAGCAGGGAGCTGCTGCTTATGTTGGATGGTTGGTTTTACACGAGATCGTCTGACTTTGTCATTTATACAGTGCTTTGTTTGATCTGATTCATTATGTTTTATTGTTTTATTAATGTTTTCATGATCTTTGATTTGATGGTTATCTTGTAGAGCACTTTGTTACTGTATTTTAAAAGGTGCTTTATGAGTTAAGTTTAGATTATAATGGATTTATTGCATAATTAACTTCTAAATATTTGTGTGCAATAACTACATTGCTGATATATACTCAATACTCAGTGTATATTCTTAATTTTTATGTTTAATTTATATATTTTTATTGTTTCTGCTATAATTTTAGGTCTGTGTGTTACTATCCTTGGTTAGGGCCACTGTAAGCAAAGACAGTGTGCTTATTTTATTCAGACTGACATGACTTTATTTAAATATCAAGTTGACACAAGAGGAGAAAACTGTTGAAATTATGATTTGGGCTTAAATTGTGTTTGTACACCAATTTGAAGAAAATAAACGTTAAAATAGTCAATTATTGATAGTTTCAGTTACTTTTCATTAAGAAATGGAATAATATTGCAATGTACGTTTCTATACTGTTAATATAACTAAAAACCGTTGCGTTTTTATATGTGTCTGTGCCATGTGTGTCCTATGTATGACATGAATGTGTGGCAGCTTTGCACTTTGTTAAATTGAAAAATTAAATAATTCAGACTTGCGGTTTGTGAGTTTTTATTGAAAGTTTTAAGAAAAAAATCCCCTGCTTCAGATGCTCAATTAGCACTATCTGAAACTGGAGAGACATTGTTTCCCCACGTCCTTGAAGGCAGCATGAGAGAGTGGCGGGCACGAGCACGGCTTGTGCACGGTCAAACGTGCAGCTGCTCGTTGAAATCGATGCTTTTTGCAGCTCTGCAGCAGCAGCAGTGAATTAAAGGTGTGAGCTGACCTCAGTCAAAGCTAAAGTGACCTTGTGATTTTTATTGTTGTCTCCTGTGGCGGAAGTTGTGCTGCTGTAGTTTGGTGCATTGACTGAAGTTTACTTATCGCTGGGCTCATTCATCATCATCCATCTGCAAATGGATCATTACCTCTGTTTGTATTTTGTTTATACGTTTTGTTTCCTCATGTCTACGAAAAAACAGAACTCAAATCTGTGACAGAAACATCTATATCGAACAAGTTCAAACATTGGTGAATATTGATTGCAGATAATCCAGGTAGGATGAACACAAACTTCACTCTGCACCATAGACTGTTTATAAAAAGCTCTGCACACAATGTCCAGCCCACAAACAATAACAAAGTGACAGTATATAGTAGAACTGTTTGAGGAGGACTCACTGATGATAATTCTGAAGTAGCTCTGGAGCATTAACACAAGACAAGAGAACAGCCCATTACAAACAGGCAGGTGTAGAGCGGGCAGTGCTCCTGTAAAATAATATAATAATCATAACTATGTCTTCAAAAACAATAGCTTCCTAGCACCATCACTGCTTGGGGCCATAAGAAACACTCACTGAAGCTATAACCTGTGATGAGGGACCATATGTTATAAAGTCTTGACCTTCTATGTAAAGTGCCTTGAGAACATGTATATTATGATTTGGCTCTTTACAAATAAAGTAAATTGAATATGTAGACTGCTGCTTCATTTTGAAGTGGACATAGGCTGAAAAAAGAACAGGATCCAAAGGACTTTATATGAAATCTATATCATATTCTACTGCAAAACTTCCCCATTGTAGGACCGATAAAAGAGGATCTTATTTTATCTTATCTGAACGACATTTACATTGGAATGTGTGTTACAGCTGCTGCCAGGAAATTTAGTAGCCCTAATTATCTATAGCTGAGAAAATAAAATAAATAAATTCGAAGGAAAATATTTTCTACTTAGTATTCGTGGTGTTTTTAAGATCTAAAGTTATGAATATTAATATTCACAGCAACATGAAGGAAGAAGACAGTACAGATAATCATCTGTACTGTAGACTGTAAATAAAGATGGACAATGTGTCGCCAATCACAATGTTTCACTTACACTTCATTCATTCTTCTCAGTATACAATACTGAGAAGAATGAAATATAATAAAGACTTTAAGTTGAAAGGATGAGATTAAAATGTTTCATTGTTAACAACTAATTTTAAATTTTTAAACACTGATTTGTACTAATGAAGAACATAAAAAGGTATTTAAACATAAGAATGCATGCGACGCAGATAAAGGTTGAGGTTACCACATGATCATCCTAAGTCATCGGCTGTGTTGCCACGGCAGATTTGTATTCTGCAGGAAAACTGATTAATCTTAGAGGAGACCATTTGAGCAGCAGTGAGGAGAGAAAACACACCCATGTTTTCGTTTTACTATCCAATCACTGCTGGCTTCATTCAGGAGTTGATTATTCAGTCACACCTCACAGTTAAATGTTCAAAGTGGTTCCCTCGACAGTTTTGCAGTCGTGTCCTCTCGATGCCCGGGATGAGAGCTCGTTTAAAAAATTGACTTTCTGACAACACCTTAAATCAGACTGGGAGCAAACAAATCCTGCAGAGTGGGAGGAAGAGGAGAAGGAGAGGTGACTCATTTGTGTATTTCTCCAGTGCGTGTCCTCACAGTCAGGGATTAAAGGACGGTGTATGTACAAGGACACTGGGGCTGTTTTCAGACATGCGGAAAATATCCAGAAAATTGTTGTCAGGAAGGAGTTTTCCTTTTGCATATGTGGAACGCAGAGGGAGATTGTCTGAAACATATAGATGAGGGGTGGCACCAGGGCATGAGTACGCAAGAGCTAGAACGTGGTGTGGAAGACACACTGTTACCTATAGATATATATTGTCTTTAAATATCTTGTGTCCAAGTTTAGATCTTTGTCGGTGTCTTGCACATGTATGGCTCCTCTTTTTCATTTCATCAGAGCTTTGGCAGGAAGATTTCAAGAGGAAGGAGGAAGAACTGATGGACAGATGGATGGATAGATAGATAGATAGATAGATAGATAGATGGATAGATAGATAGATAGACAGATAGATAGATGGATGTAAAAACAGCTGAATGTAAAGCTGCTGTTGGCTCAAACTGAAGGTGGAGGACACTCTGCTGAAGGATCCTCTGCTACAGTTTTCCTGTGGGGCGTTTAAGAGCAGATCATTAGTCGGCTGTTGGCTCGTTATCATGACGACGTGTCTGAATGCATCGTCTGATCAATTCTCCTCGGGAGAGAATAATGAAATCCCAGGGTTGGAAGGAAGTCGTGGATGCTACAGTCGCTATGCCTCTTCGAAGCTGACTGGGTATCTGCAGTTCAGGAAGAGTCTTGTAAAGCACTGAATTGATTAGAAAAAGGCCTCAGAAGGTGTTAAAATGTCTTGAATACTTTTGCTCTGCTGTCCGAAGTTTCTATTTTAGCAAATTATTACCTACTGAATGCATCAATTGTCTTTAAAAGATTGTCTTTTACCAGAAATTCTCCTTTTGTTGTGCACGCTTCTGTCCCGGACAATCTCGTGCTGCATTCTTCATATGTGAAAAATCGACTCCAGAAAATATGGTCTGGACATTGTTTGTGATTTATTTTTCTATTGTTTGTGATCATATAATGCTTTTAAAGTCTAACATTTGATGAACACACGCACACACAGACACACTGAGCCCTGGATTATATTTGTCATGTAAAAGTGCAGCATTAGTGATCCAGAGGAATTTGTGCCTCACATTTGTCCTCAATCGCACCCACGTAGTTTATCGGTGAACAGCTGGGACTCTTTCAATCAAGGTTAGAGGCAATCTCCCAGAATGCCAGGCAGCAGCATGAACCCCCCCCCCCCTGCTCTGGGCTGACATCCAGTGTTTTTAATCAGGAGTCAGACTCAGCGTAGCCAGTTACTGCCCTGTCGGTTGGGGCATCTCTTCAGATAAACAGACTCAATATCCTGACGACCGTTCCTGTGAGCGCAGGCAGGCCAAAGCCCAGAGAAAGATCAGGTGAAAGATCGCTGCTGTTATGTAATTACAGGCTAAAACGTGGCTGTGGCTGCATAGCGGGCAGTGGCTGGGTGGGGGTTTGGATGGGTAATTAATCCAGACGCAGTGGCCTGGAGCTGCAGCAGTGATTGACTGTGCTGTTGTGTTGGAACATTATTCCAGAAACCTGCTTCACTGGAATCCAGCCTTGATTAAAAAAAACACCATGAATTTAACATGTGGAGCTGCCTCCACATCTAATTAAAGCTTCTGATAATGAATACTAACCTGCTCCGCTACAGGAGCCGCCATCATCCTATTAAGAAGTGGAAAACAACATTGTGTGCAATGTTTTATTGTCTCCAAATAAAGCCCCTTCTCCATTCGTCAAATAAGCCACTAACACCAAAACATCTGGTGTTTGTCTGCAATGGGAACGGTTTCAATCGGCAGTCACTCCTGGGTCATATCACTTCCTCTATCACTTTGGTAGAGAGAGGTTTTAATCAGCTCCGAGCTATGATCAGCAGTGATGGAAACATGACACCTGGGTGCTAATGTGGTAAAACAGCGAGGTGAGAGAGTGCATGAAGTCGGACAGAAAGGCAAACTCCTCTACTGGCAATGGGAACAAAGTCAATCTCTTTTCTTTTTTAACCTTTCTTGTGCAGTAAAAGTGTTATTAGCAACTGCAGAGTAAACAGTCTGCTTCCTGTTTATACCATCACATGAGATGTGTGTTTTCAGGTGTGCTAGTATGCACAGACATTATTTCTGATAAAACACTTTCAATATTAAAACACCATTTTCTCTGTAATATCGAAATTGGCCTTAAAAAATCCTCATCTGTCTTTTTTTTCTCTGTATTTGATACTAATGACATTCACAGACATATGAGCCTCAACAGTATGTTGGGCCTTATCCACCAATGTTTTCTTAAGAATTTTCCTAAATGTGTTTGTGAACAAAAACAGTCTTCCACAGCAGAATGTATATGTCCTGCTTCCTGCATACACAGGTGTCTGAAAACAGCTTTAGTTGAAAAGAAGAATGGAAATACAAAATGAAATGGCTGAAGATGCTCTATGGTTTGAGATAGATATGCTGTGTGGTCGCTCAGACGCCAACCACAAACCAGTCAATCCAAACGGAGGTCTACATTTCACCACTTTTCATCGTATGATCTACTGCTCCCATTGTTGTGGAGATTATCTTTCAACCAGACATGCAGCAGTGAAATTAAGGGCCACACGGGTCAGTGAACTGGCACAGCTGGATTACATCTGGATGGAAATGTGGTTACGGTAAACATGAAGCTGCAGCTTATAGCTGTTTATAATGAGGAACAAGAAAAGGCACATTCTAGATGTTTTGTTCCGCTTTTTAACCTCCTTCCACCACACGCACACAAACAGTTTTGTTCACCTGAATATGATTCATGCAAAATAAAAAGGTTCCATTTATATTACAGTCATAACAAATTAAAACTTCAGTTTCAACAAACAGAAATGTGGATGCTAAAATGATTTCTAACAGTGTATTATTTGTCACTCTGGTAAACACACCTACAACGTGTATCTGTGTGTTTCAAAGGGTAATGGGAAGCTCCAAGTTTTTTAATTTTGCATGATGGAAAAGCTACAATTACAAGTACAGTCATTCATCAATCTAAACATACACATTTTGTACAGACTAAGGATGACACGATAAATGATACGTTTTAAATGTGCTAGTATTTGGATTTTGATACCTTTGCATATATAGCTGTATCCCCGTTTACAGTCTTAAGGCTAAGCTAAGCTACCCACACAGCCAAATTATTGGAGCCAGATTGGACACATCCCACACATACCACATGGGATGATGGCAATTGGGTGGTCTGCTCCTGTTTGCCAGATCTGGGCCACAAGCAAGACAAAGAAGCAATACCACCTGTCAACAGAAGGTGCCCCAAATGAGTTTTGTGCTAATTGGGCCATATTTCCATTCAACACATGGGCTTTTTTTGTTTCACATCCAGATTACACCTTGACGAGAGCACAGGTCCATTTGTTTTGGGCCAGAAGTGCTGCATCATTGCCTGAAGTGTCCAACATTCATTAGCTATCTGGGTAAGAACAATAACAGTGACATATTTACTGCACAGACATGAGGGTGGTATTAATCTTATCACCTCACTCTCAGCAAGAAGGACAACAAGGTGAGTTTATTCGTCAACAAGGTCATTTACATAAGTAAGTGCATTACAGGAGACATGAAGAAACGCATTCAAAAAGTTTTCAGCGTTTCACTAAGTACAATTAAAGTGAAGTAAAGGATTATGTGGTTAGTTTTCTTATAGTGTTAAGAAGTTAGTAGTTAGGCAAAGCAAGCAATTGCCTGGAGTTGAGAGGGCTGTCCAAAGCGATCCAAAACAATGAAACTTTAGTGAGAACCACCTTAAAATTCAATGTTCGGCTACAGAAATCCCCCAAAGAGTTCCCATGTCCCATGTCTTTGTGTCAAAAGCTGTGTAGTTTTAGAGATTTGGTTAAAAGCTAGAACGTCTAAGGGCTGATTTATTCTCAACTTTTGATACGGAAATGAATGGAGCCCTCTCTTTGTATTCTGCATTCATTTTGTGTGAATGTGGCTCCGAGGAGGAAATTTAGGCTTAAAACTTGTAAATGATGCCGTTTTGAGTTGACACCACAGGAGCAGTATGGAGGCATTCAATGTTTTTTTCTGTTGTTTTTTGACGTTCGAAAAATGTATAACCAGTTACTCAAATTGTATTGGATTTTGCTGCAACACTGTTCACCCCTGAAACTCTAGAAGTGCTTTGTGGACTCAAACACTTCACCCTCCCCTCCATCACCATAGCAGTGATAATGAGTGGATTTTCAATCCCTTTAATTGACTGCTCTGGTCAAACCACCACCAGCAACCCTGCTGCCACATGCTCCTTCCTCCACAGATATGAGGGACAGAAACGAGAACAGGTGATGGGTGTTTGGATCCGCCACAGTGAACATCTGTCGTGTGGCATGTGCAGGGTTTTTTTTAACCAGCATAGAAAAGCAGCCGCCCCCACACAGGCCAAAGCACAGCACTGGAACAAATGACTGTCCTACATGTAGCAGACACAACACAGCTTAGACGAGGAAAACACATTTCTCCCTGACACCGCTCCTCTGGCTTCTCATCTCATTTATTCACTTATTTATTTCATTTCTGAGCACTCCCTTGACAAAGGCTCAACAGAGAGAGTTTTTATCTCCACCCCTCCTGTCCAACAAGGCTCCTCTCTTTGTCCACTCTGCTAACCGAAACGAGCGGTTTATAATAATCATTTAACATTCTCAAAAAACAACAGCATAAATTCACCAGCCTGTTAGAGATGCAAGATGAGAACAGTTAAAATGATTAACTGTGTCTTGGCTGCAGCCTGAATTTCAGGGACAACAGACAGCAGATTACCCAGAATCCTCTGGCCATAAATGGTAAACTCCTGAATTTAAGCTTGCAGTTGTGGAGGAAGTTGATTAATTCAGGCTTGGACACTGGTCAGTTGCCCTGTTTGACCAAAGTGCGTCTAACTTTATAAATATCCTGTATATCATCAGACTTATGTATGTGATCTTACAGTTTTATGTAGTGTAACTATGAGCCACTGCTTCAAACTGTCTTTTGAACACACACCTTGTTGAACCACATGAACTCAAAAACAGTAATCAGGCTAATAGCAGCAGAAGTTGTAACGTGAAGCTGATGCACATGGCTGATAGCTGCTCCTCGTTTCACAGACCAGTATGTTGCACTTTGTACAACGGTATCTTTCTGTTCATTTAATGAACATATGAACATCTGATTTTCCTCTTAAAATGATCGAATCTTTTCCTTTTTAAATGTTCACGACATAGACTGTAAATAAAGATGGACAATAGAACAGCTCCCAAAAGTGAAGCCAAAACATCTCAGTCCCCCTGGTGGATGACTGCAGTGTAGGGTGTAAACCCCACCTCCTCCATATCCATGTTTGACCAAAAATGGATAAATAAATAAATATATAAGTACAAGTAAAATAAATGTTTTCTTCAAGGTGGTTTATGTAATTTTAGGCAGTTTTTATCACTGATGTATGTTCAAGTGTGATGTTTGGATATAATTCGTTTTAAGATGAAAAATGATGATTGACAACAAAGACTGACTTTTTGTTGTTCATGATACATATATACAATCTAACATACTTATTTCACCTTCTGCCCCCAAAAAGCAGAGTCTTCTCTGATTGGACAACCATTTAAATTAAGTCATAACTGGGCAGCTGCCATGGTAACTACGGCATTGGTCCTGCCATTTCTATTTGAGCCAAGATGGCTGGTTCACAGACAAAAACAGATGAAGGTTTCCCATTCTTCCCATTCCCAATGGAGTTTGTGCACAGGTGACACTTACAGCTTTTATTCCAGCTCGGTATTTAAAGAGGAGCTTCTTTGTGTTGCAGGTTATTAAACCTCAAGGTCTCGTCTGGTGGTGTAACAGAGGCATTATTCAGATATTTAGAGATCCGACATGAATGATATAATAATTTTGTTAGTAATGAGAGAACACTGTGTTCAAGCCAAACTCACTGCACAGTGGATAGTTCACCTTTTAAACTAATTACATAGATCTATACATACTGTTACCAGCCACCAGGGGGAGATCAAGATCATTTGGCTTCACTCTTGGAGAGCTGTCACATTTTTCATCTGATCTTTATAAACTGCTCAAAAAAATTATGGGAACACTAAATCACACTTCAGATCTTGATGAACAAATTATTCAGGTTGAAAATATTTACTGATGTACATTGTATAACTCGTTGAGAACAAAATTACATAACAACAGTCAGTTGAAACCAAAATCATTATGACATCGAGGTCTGTGCGAATCTCCAAGCATAAGCCTCCCCAGATGATGTTACATGCAGCATAACGTTCACCACAGTGTCTCAAGACTCGATACCGCCTGTCACATGCTCAGTGTGAACCCACTCTCATCTGTGAGGAGAACAGGGCGCCAGTGGCGGACCTGCCAATTCTGGTGTTCTCTGGCCACAGCCAATCTAGCTGCACGGTGCTGGGCTGTGAGCACAGGCCCCACTAGAGGTTGTCGGGCCCTTATGTCACCCTCATGGAGTCTGTTTCTGACAGTTTGGTCAGAAACATGCACACCAGTAACCTGCTAGAGGTCATTTTGAAGGGCTGTGGCAGTGCACTTCCTGTTCCTCCTCTCACAAGGGAGCAGATATTGGTCCTGCTGCTGGGTTGATGCCCTTCTAAAGCTTTGTCCAGCTCTCCTCGTGTACTGGCCGGTCTCCTGCCATCTCCTCCATGCTCTTATGACTAAAAACCTTCCTGGAGAAGCTTGACTACTTGTGCAACCTGATTGGACTGCAGGTACCGCCTCATGCTACCAGTATTACACAAAACTAGAGAAGAACCAGTCAGGAAGGATAAGGAGAGCACAATTGTCTGTGGGGCCATTTCTCTTTTTGGGGGTTGTCTTGCTTTTGTCTCTCCACTGCGCCTAGTGTTACTTTAATTTGCTTAAAGCAGTTGAAATCGATTCTCAAACACTTATGCTTCCTAAAAGGACAGATAGATATCCATGAGGTTAAACCGACGTTATACTGTGACCATCAAGCGTTCCCTTCATTTTTTTGAGCAGTGTATAAATTCTATGATCTTGACTTGCAGGTGACTGTTACCTGAGTTCAGGATGCTCTATTACCATCAGCTTCACAGTCAGACAGAATCTCTCCTCCATCTCCGAGAATCAAAGCCAAAACATTAAAAGCCGCCCTCTGCCCTTTCTTCAGATTCTCATTTATATATTTATATCCACACAGACAGGAAGGCAGTACATGAAATTTCTCTTTGAACCAACTTCTGAGGAATGTTTTCATAGTTACCTGCTTCAGACAGCTGTCGCGAGACAGGGGAGGACTCTCAGTTAATAACATCAGAGTTAAAAGAGCAGATTCACGTTTGGATTCAAGAACTGAAAGAAATGGAAAGTAAAAGTTAATGATGAGAGGAAATGTACAAGACCTTGGCTTAACACAATCACAGAAAATGTTACCTGTTAATGACATGCATAAAATTGGAAATTTGTGAGACCCATTGAAGTTTTTCAAGTTTATACTACTATACTACTACTTTTGGGATGTTTGGAAATGTATTTCAAAGGAATCACTGAAATATTACATTTAAGCTTTAAGATACTTGTATGCATACACATGCTCGACCATCTGACCTGTCAATCTCCACATTTCACCACCTTTGTATTTCATCAATTTATAAAACCAAATTCAGAAATGAACACTTGAACAAACATAATTGTCACAAGAACAAACTAAAATGAACAGAAAACATATTCTATTATACACATTTTTTTTTGTTTTGTCCATGTCTGGAGAAAATGTCTCCTCCACCACATCAAGGCTGCTCAGAGAAAACACTCAGTGCACAATCAGCAGCCTTTGTCCTTAATCTGAGGTAAATCTGAACGTGCAGAGTGCCATTTTCTGGCATCGAGCCTGAGGATTTCTGGGTAGTGAAGGTGAAACTTTCCTCACAGCGACCTCTCTCTGCCCCCAACGCGCTCCACGGCATGGTTTTGACTTGTTTTTTCCCTGCAGTGAAGTTGAAAAGGAGCAGAAATGTCTTTGTTTTGCACTCGAGCAGTGGACTGATCCCCTCCGTGCAGGAGCTGCCAAGGCCTCAGCAAACAAGCAGCTAATCTAAGTGAAATCTATCTTTACTGGATTCACAAGGCAAGAAAAATACTGTCATTAGTCTCAGTGTCAAGAATAATTCAGGCCTTTGTCTCGGTGCTGCTGCTACAGCTGCAGCCACTAATTTATTCAGAAACATAATGGGCTCATGAAATACACCGGATGCTCCATGAGCACCTAAACAACACAGAGAACAAATTTACATCTATTTACATCACTGGCAAAAGGGACCTTCTTTTGTTAGAGCAGGTTATTCTGCATGGCAACCAAACTACTGACTCATTCAGTTTATATCATCTGTAATCTCCCCAAATAAACACATCACTAGATAATGTCTTCAGTCAGTTGTGTAACAAAATGTAATAAATAAGTTCCTCTATGCACATCAACATCATATTGGTACATTACCCAAGAGGTGCAGCTTTAGTTTTCTTTCACAGTATTAATTAATACTAAAGTGGGACTTTTTATCAGTTGTGACACAGAAATAATCGACTCGATTACAAGGACAAGTGGTATCAAGGTCCCATCGATGCACTGACCAATCACAAACCAGTCTGACTATCTCTGACTGTATCTGGCTGCTGTTTGCTGCTGAGCAGGTAGCATCCAGTGGGTTGTGGGAGCTTTTATGTTGAAAATGACAAGATGGGAGTAAAATAAAACCTTAACAATATGAACCTGACAGATAAAATGAGCTGGAGCTGAATATAGAGCTGTGACGTAGGAAGAAGCTCAGGATAGTCGCTCATTTACCTTGAGGGACCGATGACCACATGTTTTACTGCTGTGTGAGGGGTTGTAGTGTTGGTCTGACTGTGGTCGGCCTGCTCACCAGTCCAGCCACGCAGGGACAATAACACGCAGCGAGGCCGGACTGTCCTGGATGCTTCACTGAGGCAGCAGCAGAAAACAACAGGAGGAAAAACTGAGGAGAATATAAACGACCTGCAGAACGGACATATTTACTTTTAAGAATTCGGATACCTGAAAAACACATTCTTTTGTTTATTGCATGTTTTAGACGACAAAACATGCCCTGTAATTAATTCTCGACTCAGAGGCTACGGGTTGTTTCCCATTTCGTTTCATCAACATTCAAACAGTTTAACATGCATATTCAATTAGTTCATCAAAGAAAAGAGGAAATTGTGTCACTGCAGCATGAAATTATAATTAATACCAGATAAAAAGGCAGAAAAACGAAGCTGGCAAAGTGAGTTACGTTAAGTTATGCAAAAAGGTTCAGCACATGATAAATGATAATATATTCATGGTAGTTCTATATAAAAATATATAAAAAATGGAGAAAAAAACCTGAAAAGGACCTGAAAATATAAAATATACATGATGTACTGTATGATGTGCAGTGCGTAGGGTGAGAGACGATATGTGGTTTCACACAACACACTGAAGTGTAAATAGGACATCTGATGAGACAGTGTTGTACCACCCACTTCTTATAGAGCCACAGAAACATTATATTAAATCCAAAGCTGGTTTTAAAGCTCAGAAACACAGATACTGAGCTCATTTCTACTTAGAAGCTGCAAAACAAAAACTAAAAGGTTGAATTTGAAGTGAGCACGTCATACTGTACATCATTTAACACAGTGACATGGAGAGGCCACCATTACCTGCTCGTTTCACATAAGGACTTGGTATGGAAGATGGTTTTGTCTTGTTCACTCAACCACTGTCATCCTGTCTTATCTTATCATATGAACTAATGGACTTTTTCTTTGACAGTGAACTAATCTGTAGTATATTAAGATTTGTGTTCAGATGATTTTATTAGAAGAAACTTTTTGACTCACTACGATAGTTTAAATTTCATTAGCCGGGGGCTGTGTTGAGTTTATGAGCAGTTAATAGCACAATTCAAACCAACGTATCTTCAAACATTTCTCATCATTTTCTTGACATTTGTGTAGATTTAGTTGAAGAAAAAAGATTCAATCTCAACATTAAATAGAATGAATCAGGTGAAGGTGGAAAGATTCAATACCATCTAAATACAGATGTAGTTTCCTTTATATTCTACAAGCAAATATGTCACTCCTTGTCATTTTCATGCAATATACAAATGCATTTTCTCAGAAATACAAAACGAAAGGACTTTTAAAATAAAACGTCAACAATTTTCACAATCCCAGATGTTTAACCTCATTTTATAATGAGTTTATAATGTCGACCACATTAATCATTTTGTACCATATTCTGTTATAAATCATATTGTGTTTCTTATCATTTAGTTTTTTAAATTCATACTAATTCCAATAGTTTCTTTATGTCTCAGTATCTCAGTATCTTATAATTTGGGTATTTTCAGCATGTATATTATTTCATACCTTTCTCAACAGCAATAATCTTCCGTAGCTCAGAAAGATTCACTTTATGTAAAATGTGAGATGTCCCCTGTGTATCTGAGCAGAGGAACAGATTTACATCAGTGTGGCTTGGCTCTGATATTAACTCTGCATCCTCCCTGGTTTTCATATGTTGTGACATCAGGGACCAGTCTGTCCCCGCATCTTGTGTCTCATCCTGGCAGAGAGCAGGCCGATGAACACAGATGGAACATGTTGTCAGAGCAAACCAGAACACAAATGTGGGAAATGTTTCAGAAATTAAAATGCTGAATTTGTTCCTGCGGACACGTTTGCATTTGTTATGTGATATATTTGTCTGTGCTGGGTATGGTCAGAATTTTGGTTTGTGATATCTATATATCTTTTCACAGGTTGCCTGTAAAACACATTGAGAACAAAATGGACTGATGGAAACAACAATCACAACATTGTAAAAATATTCCACTAATTAAAAAATAATAATTCATGTTCATCAAACACTTCATCTCATCTCAAATCAGCATGTTACTGACACCTAGTGGACAAACGTGTCCTTTAATTTCACTGCAGATTTTCAAACTATTATATTTTGTTGCAGATGACCTAGATTGAAAAATCTTTCCTCTGCAAAAACAAAACCTTAACTTCTCTTTCATTCCCCTTTCGTTCGTCAACCCTCCCTATAAACCACTGCTTGTTTGAAAGGACCTGTTACCTTAGCAACTGATCAACACAGTGATTCAGCTCCAGGCCGAAGCAGCACAGGAAACAAGTTGTCAAATATCCAACATTTAAAAGAAGAAGAGGAGGACACGTTCAATGATGAGCCACAATTTGAAAGCGAATGAGTCACATTCCCAGATCCTCACACACGGTAAGACTCATGCATCTGTTACTCACTGATGATCAGATATCAGACATGATGTCATGCATGTGATTGATCATTAGAACAGGTCTAAACCAATCAAAGCTGATTATAAAGCTACACTCGTTTACACTGGTCTCCAGATTCTTAATAATATTGTTATATTTCTACATTTCAACACATTTCAGAGGGAAATGTTGTTCTTTTTATTCCACCATGTTTATCTAAACACTATGAAATGAATTTGCAGGGCTGTGATCATCTGTGTGGAGGAACCAGGGGTAAATTATGATCTGTTATTACATTTTAACAGCAGAAACCAACCAATGCTGTGGTGGGATGATAATTATAATGTTGTCTCAGATTGTACCTCAATGGATACATGTTGAACTGACTGGAGAAATCCGTAAAAGGCTATTCAACTGAAATACTCCTAAAATAATCGTTGATGAAACCTGTTCATCCTCCTTCATATTGTTGTGACATTGACTCTTTATTTTGAGTTTTGCTTGTTTAAAAGGAAACACCCGTGTTCTTTTTAATCCAGCAGAGGGCGCTGAAACCACACACATGATGAGTTAAACTGCAACAATGTCAGGAGGCAAAGGACAATTCAAAATGAGTAGAAGCTGTACTTTTGTTATAGAACGATTTACTTTCTATGAGCCCTACAGAGGATGATGAAATACTACATTAGGTATATAAACGGAAACAGAAACATTATTTAAAATATACAGTCAAATAATTAATATATATACAATATTATATATAACATATAATATCCCTATATTACATGTTATATATAAAGAAATATAAAGATATAAATTGTGATTTGTGAATGTAGGCTACACAAATAAAGTTTGATACATTATTGATATTTTCTATACATACTTGATATTGTTACTTCCTCCAGGATCAAATCAATTTATTGAATCAGTGTTCACAGACGTCAGTTTTCAACACTGACCAGTTTGTAAGAATACTTTTACATACTTTTACTGGAGTAACGTTCAGTTTGAGAGTTCTACATTTAATGGAGAATATCAACACAGAGGTTAAAGGATCTGAATACTGCTTCCACTTCCAGAGTTTTGTCTGAGTCTCCATGAGCGACTGCAGGAAAGCGTTCTTGAATTCTGCGTTGCTTCAGTGCACACGTTGACACTCGTAGTAAAAACTGACGGCCCTGCCCTCGGCCCCCACCCTGCTCTCCACATACCAGCAGTGCACCTGTGCTTCTCCATGTGAAGAGGGGTGGTTGGGAGAACCTGAAATCTACTTTGAAGTGATCTGCTTGTTGTCGGGACATAAATATGCATGAGACTTCAGCAATTTTACAACAGCAAAGATGAAAGGCTCTCATAGAGTCCGTTTTCTCACAGGTTGAGGTCAAATCCATTTTTTTTTTAAAAGGTGTCCTTGTTTTTATTGTGTAGCGACTTCAAGGTGTTTCTGAAGTTTCATTTTTATCCTCAGAAACTTTGGCACATTACAGAAACTAGAAAGTTGTGTTGTTAGTGTACGAGCACAAACCATATATCACTTCATTCCTATAAAAGCCTGTAGATATACACTTTGATGTACTGTCCTTGAACTTAATATTATGTTGTTTTTTGTTTGAAGGCTCTGAGGTCAGTTTATGTGTCTTTCTAGTTATGTTGTGTTTTTTATGGACATATTGTGTCTTTTTGAAATGATAGTTTCAGTGTCTCCTGGTGGTCATAATGCATCTGTCATTGCTACTCTTTAAATACTTTTACTTTACATTTAAGTCAAGTTTTTTTTAAACACCAAGGGTGATTTACTTTTTGAACAACTTTATAATAATGTACAACTAATACTTTCCTCATCTCTACCCCAGTACAGCTTGTATGAACATAATACTGTATATTGAATATTAGGGAAATGAGTTCATCTTTTAAGCACCATCAGTAAATCAAACTTTGTTCTGATGGGCCCTCCCACCAGGCCAGTCGTCACTCCAACACCTCTGTCTCCAGACAGGATATCCTGTCTGATTCTGAGGGAGGGGCTGGATCTCAGGAATCCTCATCCCAGCCCTGACACTGGGACGTGGACTGGGTCTGAGTCTGAGGAAGCCTGGGACAGTAATGAGCTCACTTTGCCCTCGTCGTGTTTAACTGGTCACCATGCCTTTGTTTCCTGTCTTCATTGTTTTAGACGAGCAGGAAGGATGAGACATTGCGGAACCATCGAGGCTATTCTTTCTCGTTGTCACTCTGCTGCTGTAATGGGTGATAGTTGGAGTTTTGCTGGATTACTCACTCGATTGGATTGTAAATTAGTCCAGTGATTCCAATCCACAGTTTCTTGGGGGCTACATGGAAACATTGTGATGTAGTTTTATAAAAAGTTTAGAAATCCATGTTATTTTTTGAATCTTAATCTACTAATGATTGAAAACCACATGTTAAAAGTATATTAAAACGTTTTACTGAGATAGTAGTTCAGATAGATAAAAGTGATTCCCAAATGGTTTTGAACTTACTTTCCTCATATCTCTTGTTAACACAGAGCTGATGGTCCTAGACAAGACATCATGATGAAAAAGAAAAAGCAGCGTCCCACAAAACCGACCAAAGGAGGACGAAAGAAGAAAAATAAAGTATGAGTCTAAACATAGAATCATTCATCTCATTACATCATAGCCAAGTGCAAATTAGACACTACATCCAAAGTTTATTTTCTTTTTAAATGGGAAAATGTCCAACTTTACTTGTTGTCAACCCTGGCCAGCGTTTCTATCACATGTAAACTTCATGAAGCATTTTTACAGGTTTCCATGGACAAAACCCACGAGGAGCTCAGATCCAACAGGCCAGAGTTTGAGGGTTTCCTGGATCAGATGATTCAGTGGTTTTCTGATCATCAGCAGCAGGTTGATGAGCATTTCAGTCCCAAGGACGCAGACCGAGGTGGATCAGTCAACCTGAAGGATTTCCAGCTCGGTATCTACTCCACACATTCATCCTCAAATCTGTGAGATAAACGTCCACCCTGTAAATTGTAAACTGTAAATTATAAACTAAAGATCTGTCGGGCTCAGATTGAGACTCTCGAATCATTTCTGCTCCAGCACCTTTGAATGTCAGATAAGGATAACCTCTAAGGAAAGACAGATTAGGGAAAGATATGCGGGACAGTGTTAACCAAAAGCCACAGTGTGGTTGTATTGAAGCATTTATGCAGGGTACTGTGAATCAGACTTTTGATAATGGGAGCAGTGGCTCATTTCCTCTCATCCCCTCCCAGATAAGAGCAGCTGGCTCTGGGAAACTAAACCAGGACAATGTCCCCTTTGTCTGTCAAACTTCAGACACACAGAGTAAACTCTACTTTTGTACTGAAGAGCTCCAAGAAGCTCAGACCTGCAGGACAATACTGTAGCTCTGGAGTTGATTCACTGAGAACAACTTTTCTCACAGGAGACGTTTTGACATGTCACAGCAGCAAAACAAAGGAATAAATACATATTAGATACTGAATATTTATTACCATTATTATCCATTACTATTACAGTTAGTGGAGGGATGATGGATGGGTTCCATTTAGCTGCTCCAGTTTTGAAATATAAATATATTGTTTGAAAAATTATTCAAAATTGATCACAGCAGAACTAGCTAAATATTTAAAAACCATGGAACAACGGTGGCTGTGGCTGAGGGGGGTTGGGTGGTCTGAGCAGAAGGTCGGCGGTTCGATAGTTAGCTAAATAGTTGAACCTTAAGTCATGGATAAGTGTTCACTTAACAGAAAGTGGTGTGAAGTTTCTGAGACAAGACATTTAAAAGAAACAGAAGCGTAAATAGCTTCTCACTTTTTTGACATTGCAAACAAAACATTTGTAAATATTCCCTTTAAATTTCTAAGCCTGCAGACAATAACTGACTTTTTAAGAGCTTGAACATGATCAGAAACCAGTGAGCCTTTTATGAATGCATGTTCCAGGAAAGAGTTTAATGTTGATTTAAGGGCTTTTGTAAGAATGATTCATCAATTTACACATAATGTGCAAACAGACCTGTTTTAAACTCCATCATCAGAAACTCGAGTGTCTCTCTGCAGGTCTGATGAGCTTGGGCGCCCCCTGTCAGCAGATTCAGCTCCACATGTTGAGTGAGCTGCTGAAAACCAACTACAACACAATCACTTACCAAGACTTAAAGAAACAATTACAGAGATTAAGGTAAAACTAAACATTTACTTTGCTTGATATTTGTGCAATATTGTTTGTTAACAGCGTGTTTGTGTGTTCGTTTGTCGTCATTAAGTCACAGCAGCGCAGGGGTCGACACTCTGATGTCAGAGGACGTCTCCGGTTTGAAAACCTGTGATCATGATCGGCCAGTAAACCCTCACAGAGACAGGTATCTACTCCACAACAACACGAATGAAGAAGAAATACAAATTAATTTATAATCTATAAATCACTTGCTCCATAAATGAACTGAAAACCTGAAGGCCCGTTTTTTTGTTTTGTCTGACCAACTGTTCAAAACATTACAATTTTGACTTGGTCGTGTTGTAGGATCATGAAATACAGAAAATTAGAATCTGAGAAGATGTAGCTGTCAAATATTTATCACTTTTTTGGAAAAAATTAAACAATCAGTGACCCAAACAAATTATTTAAGTACCCTATATATTTAAATATCTATAAAATATATTCAGCACAATATCATTGGGTTTTTTTCCCTTTTCTTTCCCATTAATCATCTCATGACCCCTTATATTTATCTTGTGACACCTTGGTTTGAAATCACTGCACATAACTAACTCTGTATAAAGTATATAAATCCCACTGTTGCTTTTATTTAGAGCAAATGAGAGAAACAGATTCAGCATCATGTAAAATAAGATAAAGCCACAAAACCAGACATTAAATGTGTCCCAGGGAAAAAAAACACTTGTCTCTGTGATGGCGTTAAGCCACAAACTGCAGCGTGTGTGAGGTTAACCAGAGTTATTTCTGACCTCCAGCTATCAGCAGTAAATCACACTGTGACCCACCTCCTGCAGTCTGATCCCCAACGTTTCAGCTCGGTGACCCGACAGCTTCACAAACACAGGAGACCTCACTCAGGCCTTCAGACAGGTGCTGGTGCCTTGTTTCAACTGGCTGCCATAATTGTTTGTGTGCGTGTGTGTGTGTGTGTGTGTGTGTGTATGAGACAGTATAGCTGCTACATTTTACATCTTACTGGTGTTTGTTATTGCATTTCAAAAAAGAAAGTCCAATATAGTGCTTAAATTAAATGGTTCATTTGGAAAATATGCATTAAAATGTAAAAATCAGGTCTCTGGCTGTGTGAAGGAACATGATGAAGACACAAAGCAAACACTGGGGGGTCAGTTCTCAGAGGAGTAAAATGGCAGCTTTTATAGAGACAGGTCCAGGTGCACGCTGTCAGCACAGGTGACCTGAAGAAACAAGGTGCACCCTGGGCTGCGTCCAGCTCAGACAAAGGTTGCAAAACATTTATTTAAATGTAAACAGTGGTGTGTTTCACATACAACAGAGCTCTAACACGGATAACATGGATTTAAATATTATGTAAACACCAAGCAGAAGCTGCTGCAGAGAAAGTCCACAAATGAATGTAACTATAAACTAAACTAAACTGTGTTTCCATCCACCTGTGGAAACAGGAAAACAGGGAACAGGACATTTTAAAGAAAAAATATGGGGAAATGGCAAATCACAACTCTTGGTGAGAGTCAGTAGTAAGTTGGTGTCTTGATAAAAATAATTTCTCCTAATATTCACATACTTGTTCAGAAAACAAATACTAAACAGGGTGAGACATCAGACGCCTTTATTGTGAAGATTAGTCCTGGAGATTCAGTCGTTCTTCTGCAGCAGACATTAAGAGAAACCTTTGACTCATTTCATTCATTTAGAAAACACGTTGGTTATGAGGCAAATCCAATAAAGTTTATTTCAAGAAGAAATTCTTTGGTCGGTTTGATGTAAATATGTAATAAAGCTATTACATTTTTATGAATCAAAATTAACAAACAAGGATTTTCGAATTCTCACAAAAGTAATTTTCAAAATAATTCATTAAATTGTCAAAAATATTTTTCTGCGTTGTTCATTAGATTTGTCTTCATGCAGAATTACTGATTTATCTTTTTAGAAAGTGCGGTTTTGTTTTGCGCCTCCGTAATCATCTCTTTATTAAACAGAGCACATTTGATTTGACTGAGCAAAATGTGAACTGAATGTTATGTGCAGATATGAAAAAGACATTCCAGGGTTTATGAAACATGTCATGTCAGGTTGATTTGTGATTTATATCATATTTGTATTCTCAAAGCTTCACAAACTCTTGTTGTCACCTCCACACAGGTTCATCCGTCTGACTGTCAGACTCATCCCCTTCGACTCCTTCACGGAACATCCTGCCAACTTTGAGGTGGTTCTGTCGAGCAGCTGCAGAGTCTTCAGTCTGATCCGGATCATCCAGGACCGAGTCGGTATCCAGACCTCCAGGCTGGATGTTTTCAGGAGCAGAGCGGCCGCAGAGGAGGTCCGCCTGCCTCCAGAGAGCTCCCTGGAGGAGTGTGGCTTCAAAGGAGGAGAAGAGGAGCGACCTCCGGAGGAAACGGTGTACTACGACTACAAACTGGAGTTTACAGACTGTCCGCTCCTCAACTGTGATCACTACTTCAGGTCCAAACCAGAGTCTGGGGCCAGGACAACCGGAGACTGTTGGTAAAAGGGTTTTGGCCACTGCTCCACTCTGGTTAAAATATTCTAACAACTACTTCATGTTTCAGGCGTTTACATTCACGTTTCCAAGAGAATTGATTTTGGTAATCCTTTAACTTTCATTCTCATGCCATCGTGCCTATCGTCTGTAATTGTGGCTTGAATGTTTTACAACCATCTGTTACGTTCATGTTCGGCTCAGGATGAATTGTAATTTGATCTGTTGACCTTCAGTCTGGTGCCATTATCTCGTCAAAAGTTGCATTCTATAAGATATAAAGGTACTTTATCACGATCAGTCTGGTTGTTGTGGTTTAAACTGGTTTGTGGACCCATGAAATGTAAGTTTAAGTTCATGTCAAATTCACCGTCAAAATCATTTACTCGTGTCTGAACACGATAAATATTTACCAGGTTGGTTGTTCAGACTTTACAGGTCCAGTGTAACGATATCAGGAGGATATATTGGCAGAAACAGAACATAATATTCATAATGATGTTTTTGTTCATGAACAATCATCTTAAACTAATGATTGTTGTGTTTGTGTTGAGTCTGCTTTGTTTCTACAGCAGCCCAGAATGGACAAACCAGCCACTGGCTCTAAAAAGAGCCTTTTGATTTTTCTGTGTTACCTGAAGGCCACCATAGACTCCCCTACACACATAAAGAAGCAGAGTGAGGGGAGGGGCAGTCAGTTGCAATCTGCAACCTAACCCCTAGATGTCACTAGATCCTGCACACTGAAGCTTTAACCTTACATTTCCGACATTGTCAACATAAATATCAAATGTTTCCTTTGACTTAAACTTTGACAAATAGCTTTAAATTTGATCTGACGGAACCCTCTGAAATAACATCACGTCTCTGTGGTATGTGTTTATATATAGCTCCTCCTCTCAGCTCCTTTACTGTCATCTGTTAGTAACTGGAAAACTTGTTTGTTTGATCCAACTTATTCGTTGTAGCTTGACGAGGATTTGTATTTGCAGGGGTTAGAAGATTTTTTTTTACTAACCAGTGAACTCTGATAAACTTCCACATGCTTTTAAGTCTTAACGGCCTCTTACCGAAAAAGGATTTGACTTATGAGGCTGCTGTTAGTAAGTTCTGAAGCGGCTCTCTGACTAAATTCCACGCTTGAATCTACATCAATCAGTCTCCTGTATGGATGAATAAATATGAACATGCATCTCAAGCAGCAGTTCAGAAGTGATCACTGACGCCTGCTGTGAAAACACACACTTCTCTGCACAATCAGGAGAGTTTGGTCTTAAAAGAGGATTTACTGTGTGTCTGAAAGCAGCAGGCAGCTTCACACTCAGCACCTTGTGGCCTGTTTTCACTTTAATTACACACTTATGTGTCTTCACAGGGATGTAATTTTAGCCAGAGTGTTCAAATCTTTATGCCAGCATAAAGCAGTGTTTTCAGTTGTGGCCTCAGGGGGCCACAGAGGTTCAACTGTGCTGTGTTGGAGTCAGTGGAAAGTGCTTGGCTGGTGGAAACCACACAGCAGCTATAAACAGCGGCTGGTGGTGTCCGCTAAAGCGTGCCATGCAGCCGACACACCCAGCAGCCTCCCCGCTGCTCCACCCAGCACAAGCTTTTAAATCCCAGCTGCACATGTAATTCACTGCAAAACCTTCTGCAAAACCACCAGTGTAAAGTCAACAAGAGAGCAACGTTTTCAGAGAGAAAATAGTCATTTATTCAGAAATACTGCTAAACATAAATATTTAAAAAATTGAATACTTTTTGTGTTTCAATAAAATTGAACTTT
The DNA here is from genome assembly GCF_024713975.1 of Paralichthys olivaceus. Lineage (NCBI taxonomy): Eukaryota > Metazoa > Chordata > Actinopteri > Pleuronectiformes > Paralichthyidae > Paralichthys > Paralichthys olivaceus. Next base: position 5,327,654 of record NC_091097.1, read on the forward strand.
ACTCAAACACTGTTTACGTTTGGGATAAAAACAGACTTCAGGCTTCAGGAAGTAGTAGTTTGCAGTAGATTGTAGTTAATGAAAAAAATCACATAAGCTCACAAAAGGCTGTTGGTTGATTGGATTCTAACTTCATGATTTGGACCCAATCTACAGACTGAAAAGCTTTTAAGGAAGGTCCCTCAATATTTATTAATAGATGTTTCTACAGAGGAAGTTCATTTCAGACTGTCGCATTTTAAAAGAATGTCTTTCATTTCTGAAACTTGAGCTAAAATACAAACTTATGGCAGTGTTTTAGTTTTATGAAAATATATATTTGGCGTTATCGTCCAGTTGTTTTCAAGTTGTGAACACAACACAGACATTTCATCACCTTACAACTTGCATATTTACACATCCAGCACTTACAGAACATTATCATTAGTTAGGAGTCGTGCTTGTGTCCCACTGATGAATACAAGTCCCATATTTACTCTTTTATCTCTGTGTTTGGTCTCCACCACCTCTAGATGGATTCTTCTAAGCTCTTCAACAGTTTCTGCATGATGTTTGATAATGAACAGTGGTTTTTTAGCAGAAAAAGACACTGTGATGGTGGTGAGAGTGAACTGAGACAAAAGGTTTCATTCAGACACATCTTAACGTTTGCATGACACTCACTGTACAGCTTCATAAAGATGAGGGAAACTGCAGATTCCCGTAATTCTCTGGATTTTCTGAAAACAAGAATATAGTCTATGTGATATCATCTGCATTTTCATGTGTGTTGGATGCAGAATGCTGATCCTGCCTTAACAGACTAAATGACAGGGTAAGATGTGTTTTTTTTATTTAATCCTGTTACAGACATTTTAAAATAGCCGTAAAAACCATTATTTAAGCCATTTACCCAGACATGAACGATCCTGCAGCAGCTCCTCAGACAGAATGCTGTTTTCAAATGGATGTTTTAAGTCTGCGAACAGCCACAGACAGTTATTTTCCTAGTTGGTTTATGAGCACAGAGAGAAGCCTGACACAGGTTGTTTATAGGCCAGAAAGAAGCTGTGACTGCAAAACAACCTTTTAAAAACGTATCCTCACCCTCGGTCTGCCCACAGTCTGTGTTTGGTATAAGCAAAATGAGTCAGTCGTGCTGCTTGGGCTGATTGTCTTGATGCTTTTTACACACACACACACACACATGCACGCACACACACACACACACACAGCTCTACTTAACAATTACTCTGAAATAAGAAGAAGGGAGTGTGTTTTCCTTTGGTCGGAGAATCCATCCTCTGACAAATACTGACTTTGGATGCAAGAGGAAGGATGAACCCGACGTCCTCCAGGATTCCCAGATGCATTTAATTGTCCCCCAACGTTTTATTTTTCTTCAGCATTTAGTCGAACCCTTGCTGCTCGCCTTTGAGTCGATCTTAGCGATGAGCAGTCTGAGCAGGTCTCCTGATGATCGAATCAGTTCTCTACCACTGAAATGAAAACACAAGACACTGGTTGGAAACACAGCATCACTGAGAAGAGGTCAAAACATAACGTAGACCTGCTTGTATTGATACTCACATGTTATACTCCATACCGACCAAGCTGATGCCATTAACAGCAAGGATGCGATCGCCCATTCTCAGTTTCTGACACTGAGCTGCAGGAGAGTCGGGAACCACTGACTTCACATAAATCCCACTCATTCTAAGTGGCGTTTTCTATAAACAGGAAAAAAGATTCCTGTTATCTGCAGAGACTGTACAGTGTGCACACTGAGGTAATCACTTCCAGACATTAGTGTTGATTAGATAAAATAAAAAAGGTAAAATATATAAATGTACGTCTTATTTGTTGATTTGTGTCCCAGTGTTAGACAAGAAGCTTAACATCTGTCGTACCTAAATGACGAAGGTGAGATGTTGATGTGAAAGAACTGATGTTGGACAACTTTGACTTAACCTCCATACTGTGGTGTTGACGGAAAAAGTTAGTTTTTTTTCCAACAACAATAAACACAGCACACCAATAGCTGTTGAAATGTTTAATATAAGTTGTTAAATGTATGAACTGGACCAATACACGGTCTATGTATCCAAATGTTATTGGGAGAGGAAAAATGTTATTAGAATATCTAACATTTCTAACGCTATAAACTGTCTGATTAAGATTCTGTTGATGATATTTTAAGAGCTGCTCTCCTGTTAAAATAAAGTGTATCATACCAGCTCTTGCCCAAGAGACTGAACTGTATGATCATCATTGTGACAACGTGTGTCGCTGTGTAGTTTCAGTGTGTTGAGATCAAATCCCTCCACTATGGTTTGATTTGATTCATCTCTTACATGAGATCTGAGCAGCTACACAAGGTTTTTCTTTGCTACTCTTGTGGATGTAACTGTTTGAAACCATGAGACTCCTGAAGCCTCTGATCTGAAACAATCCACATAAGAGCTGAACTCTGTAAACTGCTCAAAGCAGAGTAACAGAGGAGAGAGGACTGAGTTGGTGGAGGATGGGTAATATCAGGACCGTACCGTTCCATCTACGAGCGCCAGCCCAAGACCATGAGGTCCTCTGTGAAGCTCCACCATGAGCACCTCCTCTCGCTCCTCTTCTTCTTTTTCTTCCATTTTTTCTTTCTTCTTCTCAACACATCCACTCACTGAAAACAGAGAAACACATAATCATATCAAATAAATGTACTATTAGATTTGATTAATAATATGCTGATTTAGTTCAAACATTTGGAGACCTCCTGTGTAACAGCAGGGAATATTGTATACACAATTAAAACACAATTATGCTCACGACTTAATGGCTGTAGTGTGAATACATTCAAACATCCACAGGTAAGTGTGATCCTGGTCAACATTTAAAAATAACAAAAAAGTAATGATATAAATGTGCCAGGAATGTTTTTAGATCAACCACTGATTATAGATTGCAGTGAATTACTCTATCTGCATTCTACCCGTTAACACTGACGTCTGACCAGCCCACTAGACACATTGGTTTGTGAACTACCACCAAGCCTCAAGTTTGGCATTTTGTCCAGTGCCATCTTGGTTTTTTTTCGAAACCAGAAGCAACCATTATAAGAGGAGCAGGGGTGGAGCCCGACTGAGAGCTTGAGGACCATGATTTACAAAATGACTGGAAGAAATCAGTGGCCTATTTTTTTAAAAAGAAAACAGATTTCAAGCACTTCTGTATTGGCTTCACTTTCAAGACCCAGAGTCTACGTCTGATTTTATATTATAGTCTATGGTGGAAACACAATGACTCTCAAAACATGAGTAGCAACTGGTAACAACAGTAGAGCTCCATGATCATTTTCAATATTGACTTATCAGCTGCTGAACAGTTAAGTCAAAAATACTGAATACAAGTTTGCAGTGTGATGCCTTCGAATGTCTCAAGTTTAAAGACATATTGTACGAATGGTGGCAGGACAGCAAACTAACCATTCACCTCCACCAAGGAGGTTATGTGTTCGTCGCCTGTGTCTTTCTGTTTGTTTTATCTGGTTAGCAGGGTAAAACAAAAGCTACTGGATGCATTACCACGAAACTTGGTGGTAGGATGTGGCATGTGCCCGGGAAGAACTCTTTCTCAAACATTGTGAGATTCTGAGACAGTTTTGTGACCAGATTAAGTGTTTGAAGCCTTAATTTAGCCTCTGAGTTGAATTCAGATGTGAAACATGATGCTGTGGACACGTCACCATGCTCACGGAACACAACCTTCCCAAACACCCTGCTCCCACCCTTGCAGCTCCTGCTCCCACCCTTGCAGCTCCTGCTCCCACCCTTGAAGCTCCTGCTCCCACCCTTGCAGCTCCTGCTCCCACCCTTGCAGCTCCTGCTCCCACCCTTGCAGCTCCAGCTCCCCTGCTCCTCCTCACCACCAGCTTCCCTCTGCCTTTTCCCAACATGCAGCCCGTCTGCCCCCCACGCAGGACCTGACCCGAACAATGCGCCCAGCCTCCCCCCGATTAAGATTCCACGCACCAACCCAACTGTAAATTCCCATGACGGATCGGCCACTGCTCTTTTCTTTCCTGACATCACCACCTCTCTGTAACTCTTGGGGCCAGATTAAAGGATTACCAAACTTTGAAAATAACATTAGCTGTGAGCCAAAACCACAGAGGTAGGTACGCTGTGAGCCGATATAACAGAGTTCCCATCAGGGTGTAAAAACCCAGCACTTTCCTGAAATAATAAAATGATGTAAACATTCAATTCATTAAAATAGTTCTATGGTTCTCTGAGGTATAGAATTAAACTGTATTAAAAATTATAAAATATTTGTCAAATAAAGAATCCCCAATAACAATTTTAAAAACCCTAAATAAATAGCTACGGGAGAATATTGTAAATAAGGTATAATAATTCATTCTCATGAGAAATTATCTCATATTGGTTCAAAATATTGAACCTGAAAATATTTTAAAGTTTAATTTTCCTGCTTTAAATTACTTAATATTTGTCCCAATAGGACAAGTATAAATCCTGAGATGGTGCCAGATGGTTTGTTTACGTATAATCCTTAAACCCTTTAAGCAAATTACTTTTGATAAAAGTATTAACAGAGAAAACACAAAGCAGCAAGTAACCAATGAGAGTGAAGATAAAGAAAAATCCCTCTGCTTAAACCCCCACTGTTCGTGCACACAGCCACACCAGGGGGTCTGTTCGTGAGCACGTTAACACAGGTTGAACCTCTTAATGAACAAACAAAATCACATGCGATGAAAAGTGGTTTTAAAGCTCAGGTTCAGCTCAGAGTCACTCCTGAATCCACCACGCAACTGTTCTACTACAATCACACATGTACCCTAAACATTTGGTTTTACTTGGGTATTTTTTCGGTAAATAATTTTGACTATGAAAAAAAGAAGCAGCTAAAACAGTTCAATCTGTCGAGATGCTCTAGAAAACCCTCTAACTTTTATGATTGATCTTTAACATTAAACAAAATTCAATAATAAATATAATAATAAATTCCAAACAATCACAAAAAATAAATGAAATATGAATTCACCTAATTTTCCATCCACTCCTTAGATTCACATGCTTTATGTATGTCATGATTAAAAATCTTTTTCTAATGAGCTTTGACACATTTTGTTTACATCAATACTAAGGCTTGTTGTGGAAGTCTGTGGTAATGGTGTTACCCATTCTCTAGATGCTTGAGTTCTCAAAGTGTCGGCTCCATGCAGCAGCGGAACAGAGCTGTGGCACAGAGTGTCATCGTGTGACAAGCGGAGAGTTCAACCATAAGACGATGGCGAAGGATTTAATGTCAAAGCAAAAAGCAAAAGGCAAGATTTAACCTGAACGCCACGAGGGAACCTGATCACATTGTTAAATTTTTTTTAAGGTTGCGCTTCCAATATGTAAACATGGAACCAAGTTTGAAACATTCAACGGTATGGATGGTTTTTAATTAAAAAAATTTTCAGGAATACTCAAAATTTAACACTGTGCACAATAGCACAGCATTAGTTTCGTTTATAGATGACTCATACATTGAAATTGTCCAATCTCAACTCCCTCTGAGTCCTACAGATGACCTAATGATCGAGATGTACCAAAACAATAAGGGTGGGAGAGGAAACACTCCTTCCTCTGCACAGCGGACCCACCCAACGCCCCCTTCCACTTGAAATTCCTGACCCCTGGAGTCAGTAAAAGACGGAGCAATCCACCTCTTTTATGTCGCGGCAGCTTTATGTGGAACCCTGGAACTGCCGGGGACAAATATGCAGCAGGTCCGCAAGGTCAAGTCACTAACTACTTTCCTTAATAGATTCAGTCAGTCAGAGGAGGGAAGTGAGGTTTTTGGGAGGACTGAGTGCCAGTGACCTCATTCCAAGACGTAAACAGAAACAGAGGACGAGGTTTGAGCTGAGGGGACGGAGCTGTGTGATACTGAATCAAAACCTGCTGCGCCTCAGTGGAGTTATGAATGGGCCTTTTCAGATGCCGATGGTTCGTCATCATGTGTGGTGGCAGAGTGTTTTACTCTCAGTTTCTGTGCACATGTGAAACACAGTCTTACTCTCAGTTATTATCTGCTGCTGTCAGGCTTCTGTTAATGTCTTTCAGCTGTGAGTGGAGCCTTGTTAAAGTGTCTTAAAAACCAGTTCTAATTTTAAAATGACGACTCTTATCAAGCCAAACTTTTCATTTACCTAATGACACTTAAAAAATACATGGCAGCTAAGTTAAAGTCGTAGAATGGAGAAAACATCAGACAACATTTACAGACAATTAACTTCAGTTACATTGTCTGTGTTTGTAGCACGTTTCCATATTTGCTTGTGTCGTGATCACACCCACTGGTTTATGTTGCACAAGTGTGTTGTTAAACTGCGGAATGTGTTTTTTTTAGTTTGTCTGTGTTTTATTTCTTTGCAGAATTTTTTTCCAACAAAACTACAAGAGTTCAATCAGTCGTCTGTGTCTTGTTTTGATTTGTCTTCTTTAGTGTGTTAAACAGAGAAAGGAAGCAAAACCTGATGAAAGGTACAATATGTAACTTCAGCCGCTGGGATGTGTCAATCAAAACAATGAGAAAAGATGTTTGATGACGTAGTGAAGCAGCGTGGGATCATGGGAGTTGTTATCTTCACAACCATTGCTGATGGAAATCGTTATGCAGCAAACAGCAATGAATAACCATGATTCATTACAAGTGACTAATACAAACAGCAGTGAAGTGGATACGACACAATTATAAGGCAACCAAAAAGAAATGTCCAGTTACCTGGAATAAAATTGGGCATTTCTCTTTGTTTGAGACATTTTGGATAATGTAAATACACAAGTCAACAAAATACATAACCAAATTGTTTTATACGCTTTAGAGTTGTCACTTTAACATCTTTAACATAAATCTCAAATACGCTGACCACATTTAAGAAATGTTTTTAAGGATTAAACATTACCAAACATAAAGAATATTTTCTTTACTTCAACTTTTTAGGCACTAGCCCATAATCTCTATTCCTCTTTCATACCTAAAGTATTAAGTAGAACATTTATGATGTCACCAACTCTGCAATTGTTTCAGTCTGAACTGGGGCTGAATATCGTTACTGATCTTCTTGATCACACCAGAATCGATTTATTTTAATTTCCTTCTTTTGATTATTGAAGATTCAGTTATATCAGATAAATATCAATGTTTTAAATGTGTTGTTTCCAGAATCTTTCATTTCTTTAACATTCAACAACTGAGCAACACTCATGTTTCCTTGAAAAGCACCTGTATTGTTGTGGTATGAGTCTGGGAGTAAATTAACTCTTACTGTTGGAATCATAACCACCTGAGTGATGAATCTTTGACCCAAAATAGTCTCCGAACCTTTGGACCCTACACATATATACAGTATATATCTGCATACACAGTATATATGTCAATACAGCATGCATTGATTCTTCTTATAGGCTGTAGCTCTACAGACAGCATTTTACCTTTCTTTTGCTGGCGGGCACCCTCCTGCAGATCAGCCTCAAGCTCGGCCAGCTCCATACCCTGTGGGGTGTTGGGTGGCGTGAGCAGGCAGGATGGGTCCAACGCCAGGCTCTTGTGGTAGCTCATCTCTGCCTGTCCTGGGAGGGCATTCTGCAGCTCCAGGCTCTTCAGCTTTTGGGTCAGGACGGCCTCGCAGCTGCTAAGGTCACTGTGAGAACCATGGGCCTGAGCAGGTTCTGCAGGAAGGGCGGTAGAGTACTGGTCTGCCTCAGGGGAGGAGGAGGTAACCGGGCCAGAGACCACCTGATGGACAGGATCCTGGAAGACTCTGACTGAAGGTGAGGTCGTAGACAGGCTGGCTGTGGTTGTCCCATTGGGAGCCTGAGTTTGGGGTACATAAAGTAAATCAATAACAGATGTAGAAAGATCAAAGTGTCTTGTTCCTTGACCAACACCGGCTTTTCGTTATGTTACTGAGTTGTGGGGTGAAAGAGCTTGTTACCTGTTCCTCCACATCAGGTTCGACTTGGGTTTCACTGCGGGGGAGCTGGCGAATGAACTCCTGCAGACGACTGAGCTGTTCGAACAGTGCTGGCTCCACGACGGGTTTACCCAGCTCCAGGTGAAAGGTGCTGCTAGGCAGGATGAGCGGCGGGTGGTTGTCAAAGCTCTCCAGGATGTTGCCTGCAGGAAGAGAGAGAGTGACAGGCCCATCTGTTATCATCCATCACAAAGGACCCGACCTTCACCACAGCTTTCTAATGAAATTCAATCCACGAGTAAAGCTGCCATATGTGGCTTAACAACTAATTAAGAGCTGTAAATAAAGTAAAGGATTGGTGCCTTCAGTCTGACTGAAGTAAGAGGTGAAAATTGAAACGAGCTGGATTTTGGAGGTGGTTGTGGACTGATGCTGATTAGTGGAGACTCACAGGGTTGGATTGATAGAGAGGAATTCTCACAGTACGGCCAAAATAAGCCTGTTAAATTTGTACTTTTTTTATTGTGACTGTAAATAAAGATGACAATGCATTCTTCCCACTATCCTGAAATGAAATCAAAAAGTTTTCGTATAACATTGCCATCTTGCAGCATTGATGTCATTTGAGTCGGGGTCTGTGCAGCAGCGATTGTAGGAAGGAGCCACAGTATCGAGGTCCTGTTGATACACATGCTTCATTAATCCTGAGTGAGGTTTTACTTTGCATCAAAGGGCAGATCAAAACCAAACGTATATGAAACATGAACTCTTACACATACATCAGCATGATGACAACTATCTAAAAAACCAAAACAATTATATAACATGTACTTCAACTTTTTAGTTTGGTCCTTTTCCCATTTGATAACATGGAGGAGGCAGGGTTTATGACCTATATAGCAGGCGATGATCAAGGGGCTTTAGCTTCCCGTTTTGGGAGCTGTCATGTCATCCATCTTTATTCGCAGTTTACTGTCTTGACTAAAACTATAATTTTCTCAGAAAAACTGAGACGTTTTTCAGCCTCCAGATGTTACAGACTCAATACACTGACTTCATATGACAGCCCAGTGAAGGTCCTTGGCTCTGTTCCATAATGACAAGTATAGTTGCCTCTTACTTCCTCTTTTTAACTGTCAATGCAGCAGAGCACACAGTGCAGCTGAACACCCTCTGGACAGTACAGTCAGAACCTCCACTTGCTAACATCAATTTGCAATCACACATGAACTCATGGTTTCATAAGTTACTTCCTTTCTGATGGATGCCACAAATTTGAGCTAATAAACTTTACATTTTTAAAACAATAACTTCAGTATTTAGATTTAGAGATAACCAGACTAAAGCTGTGTTATGAAACATTTTGTGATAATGGACTGAGTTTTCGATAATTAAAAAAAGGATATTTAATGCTTTGGGACTCAGTTTGGGAAAAATGTGGTAAGTTGATAGAAAACAGAAGCACATTAAATTATGCTTCAGACACAGTCACACTCTGGACACTGTTTTTTCAAAGCCTCTCAGTAGTGTTTAACCCTATTTTTTTACATATCAAATTGCTTTACTCGTTGCACACTCTGTTGTTTATAATGAAGTCTTGTGCAGTGAAGCGTGCTGACTGTCAAGTTGGAACATGAAGGAAACACAATACACTGTTCTGATTCCTGCTGAAAGAGGAGTTTACAGTAAACACTGTCGACCTTAAAAACACGCATATCAGACAATGCTGCTGGTATTCAAACACTACAAATAAGGAAAGAATAGACATAACAAAAAAAACACTTTGATTGTCAACTATTTATTTACTTCACAATTTAAGTAAATCATAAAAAAAAGATTGATTGATGAATGAAAATATATTAATTATCAGTCTAAGATAATGTCTCAGTCATTCCCAGACAGAGAACCCGTTATTTACATAATTCAGTCATCACCAAATTATTGTATTATTTCAAATTATCTATAAATTGTCTGCACAATATAGACAGAAAACCTGAGTTACGAAAGCTCAATTTGACATCTTTTATTTGTTTGATAAGATAAATTAGAAAATTAACTGCATATCCCCTCATCCGAGAAGCTGAAACTTTTTTTGTTTGAAAAATCACCAAAACAATTAATTGATAATTTATTATTCCGCTCATCGATTTGTCAGCTTATCATTACAGTTACAAAATACAATATCTCGACGTCGCTTGCTCACCTGTCCTGACAGCGTCCTGAGCGTCATCCAGTGACGGGTTCCATCCGCTGGGACAGGCTTTACCTGAGTTATACTCCCTCAGCATATGGTGAAGCTGGGCCGGGTTCAGAGCAGCAAACTCGGTCCTGAGAGACGACCATGATGCCTGAATACAAAACAACAACAAAAACAGCTTAGGCAAACGTATTCTTAAAAATGAAGCTTTTAAATAAAAAAGGGTCTCTTTAGGGGACTGATATCAGTGAAATTTGGTTCAGCTTGATTGAATTAAAAAGAATGCTGGGGCTTGGTATGGAGTAAAATTCTAGTTATTTTTGTTGACATGGTGAGAATTACAGTGTGGGAGAAACAAGTCATTTGTCAAAGTGCTTTTTTCCATAAAAAGACAGAAAATCATTGCTTCTCTCTCATTTAAATTCAAAGCTTTTTAAACCAATTATATGATCTAGTAAATAGCCTTTGTCCCTGTTGCCCCAGGGACAGATGTGGTAACAAAGCCTCATGGGAAAGTTTTTTGCTGGAGAAAAAACTGTTCAACTGTCTCTCGTCACTGCTGCTTTTCTTCACAGCTCTATCCTGTGTTTATGTGTTTACTCTGCTCTTTAATTTAACATTTTACTGATTATGTCGCTGTATCATGAAATATGAGTGTTCCCTCACAGCAGCTTTAGCTCAAACTTGAGAAGGACTAAATCTGATCTTTTGATGACTAAGTAAAAGTAGCTTGAGGACAAAGAAGCAGGTGAGTCCTTTGACATTCATGGGATTATTGCAAGACAAACATTACGGACGTTACAGTCAATTCAATCTGTTTCCAGTTGAATTGGTGGAAGTTAAGACTTTGCCCAGACATCCCGGTGCCACAACAGAAACCATAAGTTAATGTTGCTTAGTCCCTGCCCCTCTCCTGTAACACAGAGGCCACACTCGACTCATCAGAGGGTTAAGTTTAAGTGCTGCTTATAAACAGCAGAAAATTAGAAATGTCTCTTTTTGTTATGTCTGAGTGTAAATGTTTGGAAGCTATTTTCTCCTAAAATAACTTGTTGTGTTCTCCATAACTGCTGGCAAAACAAGCCATGCCACATCCCTCCAGTGTAATTTGCAATTGTGCCCGTGAGCCACTCCAGTCTTAAGAGTCCAGAAAACTCCAGATGGAAAACTAAAAATCTGTTGAGGGTGTGTGCTCAGTCGCTACAGCCACAGGGTGACCTCATGCCAGGGCTGGGACACATAAAACCACCAGCCTCCCAGCTATCAGCCAATCCCACCAACAGATGAGACCCAGCCATCGACAGCTGTGTCTTGAGTGAGTGCTGTGTAATGCACCAGTAAGTTTTAATGGTGGTAACACGACATACAGTCATACAGTGAAAACAGGTGTCAGCTCAGAGTGAAAATCTAAGACTCATACCTGACCTAGTTCCTCTACACACAGTAATATGGGCTGCCAAACAGGAGGATCATTTCTGTGGTTGAATCCAAAAGCTTTATTAGAAAGCAAAGCTTGTTTTTTAATCTATAAGATTGTTTTTATACCTAACAGACAGAAACTAAGGGTCATGTCTTTGTTCCACAGTTTACCATTGATCTGGTTAGTTTTGGTTTCATATAGTAATTTAGGGAGGGCACTAAAAAATGTTGAGAGACCTACGTACGTCCTATCATAATCACCTACATGGGCTGCTAGGTAGAAGTATTTCTGTTCGAATTGAGAAACTGATGTAGAAAGCTCAGAGAGAGCCACATGTGAGGGATCCCTCTCCCAGGACGGACAGAAGGGCAATAGATGCCATGTGTAGCTGAACATAGCAACAAAATTACAATATTTACAATGATTATAGTGTGTCGGTTATCTGTTGTTCACACTGACAGTGTGTACGCTACTGGCGACGGAGCTGCAACTTTATCTCCTGCATTTCCTTCAATACAAGTTCGGTTATGCACTAAACTAAATGTCAGGACTCTACAGTATGAAGACACGTAGCTTCCGGTCTGTCGACAACAATCAAAGCCCTGTTAGAACAAATGAATGGATTCGGAAGTGAAACGCTGGAGTGGTTTTACTTTGAAACGGGTTCAGGAAGTGTTGTAAATACTGTATAGTTCTGGTATTTATTTGAGAACACTGGACAATAGTCATATGTATAGTCATAATCCATGCAAATCCTATACAAAATCATAGTGCTGCAGTAGCAGCTCCTCTGCAAAACATATTGTTGAACTGAGAAGCTAAATAGTGTGCATTGAACAGATAAAGTAGCATAACTGCCTTTCTTTGTGTATGGTTATACTCGGACATTGAGCCTTTAACAGAATTTGCCAAAATAATAAATACCCTCCTAAGTGGGTTTTTTGCAAGATATCGGGTGGTAGATCTCTGCTTACGTTTGGAATTAAAAGTGATTTTGTGCTTTAAAAGGTTGGTGACCACATATCTAGATCCATTAATTATTACCTTGGGAATGTAAAAAAAAAGCACTATCTTACATGTTAAAGAAATTGAGAAAAGAATTCCTGGATCCGCCCACTGACCTGGATATACACCAAAATCTAAGTTTACAGTTGTGCTACGAATCAACATTCTGTTTTAATAAATACATTATATTGAAGATGCAATGAAGAATACGCTTTCACCGAAATTTGAATGTAAAAAAAATATTTTGTGCTATATACTGTTTTACGATGTATAGCTTGGTGTGAGGATATATAAAAAAGCCAACAAGGCTTTCAGGAACACATAAACAAGAGTAGCACGTGACTTCACCACAAAAACATTCGACAGAGCTCACGTCATCTGCAGCTGCCATAAACCTGTGAATCAGTTTTGTTTGGTAGGTTTGTGCGACCTTTGTTTAATCTTCGTTCTTCATGTGTCATACCTGGCTTGTTTTATGAGCTAGTTTCTCTTTACGACTCTGAATACCAAAGTGTTTGGTAACCAGCCAGGTGAGGGCTCAGCTTCCTTCTGTGGTGCAGAGTGTACACTTTGAGTTTGACTGTGTAATTATGACAAGAGGGATTAGGTGTTATGTTGGCAGTGAAAGCAAATATAAACTTGCTGCTCTGGTGATGTACAGGCGTATTTTATGTTACTAAACATATACTTCGTATGGGTATGAAAGGTTTAACATGCCTTTACTGTGATGGTATTTCTGTGCCATTTGAGCTCTCAGCCACATGTTTCCAGTAGTCAAGTGAGCTTAAAAACGGATTGAGCTGATAATATATTATTTACATACTCTGGGGATAGGACAAGGACAGGATATACTCAGGTCTGAATGATTTTCATTTGGATGAATGATTGCCAAGCCTTTATTAGCATGATGTCAAGATTTCTTCCTGTTAGTGTATTTACTTGGTCTGTTCCTGGAGGTTATTTCCTCATGTCGAATCAATGATCATCTTCTCACTGTGGTATTAAAACCGTAAAACAGTAACATGCCTCCACAGACTTGTCAGATTTTATGGTGTCAACAATATCAGGAAGTTTGAGTTACTGTAAATTGCTGCTGTGGACAAAGCAAAATAAACTTCAGATTTATACAAATATAGAAAGTTTTGCACCCAATAAATTAAAATATGAAGCTAATGTTGCACTGACACCTCTAAGACAATGAAAACATTCAGGCAGTGTGCAAACATGACTCAACTTGCAAAGCTACCCCCGCCTGTGGTTAGACAAATGGGGAAGGAGGAGGGGACATCATCTGACCTGCAGGAGGGTTTCTTTGGGTGTAGCCAGAAGATTGACAGCAGCAGAGAGCTTCTGGAAGTACTCAGTGGCCAGGTCGCCTAGTCCAATGCTCTGAATCCAGTCCATCAGCAGGTCCAGGTTTGCCCGAATCTGAACACCTCGGGACCACTGGTAGAACCCAGCAACAGATCCTGAACAACAAAGTGCACCCACATTAGTCTTGAAAAAATCTAAGAACAGCAGTAACCTCCTCTGTAACATTGGGGGGTTGAATGTTTTGTTTAAACATTTAAACCCCCAATTTTTATTCTAAAATGCTAAATTGTCATCCGACAGTAGCTGCTGTTCATCCCAAAGTTAGGTTCTGATGAAAAAAAATCAATAACATGGAGGAGACAGGGGTTTGTGACCTAGACACTTTGACTTCACTTTTGGGAACCGTCATGTTGTCCATCTTTATTTACAGTCAATGATACACACTAAAATATCTTCACATTTACTGGATGAAATTTGTATAAAAATGTATCTAATTCTAGTTAATGCAATAACACAGTCTGCAGTGGACCGAGCAAACAACAAATGCAATCTAAACAGGGGACAGGGAGTTTACCTCTCTCCATGAGTGCGTTGAACAGCGACGCGTTGATGAAGAAGAACAGGTAGGCGCAGAGCTGTAATGAGATGTCGGGATGCACCTGGAAAGCTGTGAGAAGCTTCAACGCCTCCTTCAGCACCTCGAGGATGCCACTGAGTCCGTCAGGCACTCGCAGCTGGCCGCTCTCTGAGAAAGGGTTCCCATCCAGCAGACCAGGCAGTGCTGGATACATGCTCTGTGGAGATAGATGAAGACTTTGATTTAGTTAAGACCAACAGGATGTTAAAGAACATGCTTTTTGCCGCCATTGTCACTGCTGAGGGACCATGAGAATCCAACGGTGATGATGCTAATTCTAAGTGATATTCCTCATTAGTCTCACATGATTACTGATAGTATTAAGTACAGTACAATAAAGTGAGTTATCTTGTTTAGTGTTGCTATGCAGAGAAAATAATGAAATACTGAGTCACAGTGAGGAAGACATTCAGACTATACAGGAAACTTTACAGGAAAGCTGTTGTTACAAAGTACAAAGGTCAACTGCAGAAACATGAATGATTCTTGACTCCAGGTACACTGTGCTAGGTCTCACCCTAGGTACATGAAATGATTATAATACAGTATACTTTCACACGGTATCCTGGTACACTAATAATGGGGCACCGTCAAAATGTTTATGTGTGTGTGTGTGTGCGTTTGTGTGTTAATACAAACATTACTGGTGAGCAAACAAATGCTTCAGAATCTGTTTTATTGAACATCAGCTCCTTCTTAGCTCTCTCACAGATCCGGCTCTTATCACAATTCCTTTTTCTGACACAGTTCTGCCATTGTTTCAGACACATTACATCACCCTGATAGGTACACATACACACTCTCACTCGCTCACCATGACTAAGATAATGACCTCAGACAAGCTGGGAGAAGTCACTAAGTCGACAATAACCCTGCATGCCTGAGGCAACAGGTCAGCTGATAGTTCAGAAGATCTACAGGTGCTTCTGTGCTCTGTTATAATGGAGTCAGACTGCAGTGAGACAGTCAGTGGCTGAGGGTTTTATACAAAGAAAGACTGAGAATAGATTCTAAAAAACATCTGCAGCTGAATCAATAATCGAGTTTTGTTTTAATCTAAAAAAAAACTTTGCCCAAAGAAAAAGAAGAAGTGGAAAAAATTGCCTGTGTACATTACGAATATTCAGTCATAGGTCACAGGAAATTAACAGAAAGACCTTATACTTCCTCCCCTGCCTCCCCCATGTTGGGTGTTTCTCTGATGACAGTTTGTCTTCCTACGCAGGAAACAGGCTGCTGCCCATAGCTGCAAATCCTTCTCCTGTTTTTCTACTCAACAGAAAGACAGTTACCACAAAACAAAACACATGCAAATACATATATGTATATGCAGGTGATACATATATCTATCTATTTATCTATATCTATATATCTATATATAAATATATATATGTGTGTGTGTGTGTGTGTGTGTGTGTGTGTGTGTAATTAAGGGAGAAATGACAGCATATGTTAACTAAGCTGGAGCCAAGTGACTTATCAAGATTAAACAGATCATAAATTAATGCTATGCCTCCGAAAAAGCTGCATAAAGAAACTTGATTCGACTGAAAGGCACTAAAGCTTCCCTAACTGTTTTGCTGCACAAGCAATAGAAAAATGAGTTTTCAAAACAACAGCATGGACTGTTCCTGCTTCCTTCCCTCCCTTCCTCAGGCCGTCACTGTGCAGGGTGGTGCTGTTTCTACAGACTCTGCTGTTACAGGTCTGTGCTATAATGTTGGCTGGACTCTACAGAAACCAGACAACCTTTAATGAGCCATGTTAACGTCAGAAAACTGCTTAAATCTAACTTGGAAGTTTCCTGTGGGGCTGTAAAACAGAAGTGTTGACTATTGTCATTGACAAGTGTCCCAAAGAAAATCTAGACATACCAGACTTTAAACAGTGTGAGTCCAGATGTAAGTGTGGCCTTTAAATGGCATAAATCATATCTGTAACCCAGATCAGCATGAGTGAAGATCAGTTACTTTTCATTATTTTTTCTCCTGTGGTGTACCCCAAGGCTCTTTTTTAGGTCCCAATTCTTTATCATACGCTTCAAATGGGGTCTTTATTTAAAGAAAAAAAGATTCAACACACATTTGTACATCCCCTTGAAACTGAGTGAAACAAAAAGTCTTCACTTTTTAAATTTACAGTAAAGGTTCTGAAATTCTGGATGGCCAAAAATTTGCTACAGCTCAAGTCAGAGGTCATTGCTATCAATCCTTTAAATTTCCATAGAAGTTATGCTAATTGTGTCTGCCTTTACATCTCTGTACAAATGCCAGTGAAGCGTTTCCCATAGAATTGATCAACTATGAGGTCTGCCTGTGTGGACGGTCACAACTTTATGGATGATAGCGCAAGCAAACATGTGGCAAAACACACTGCAAATAGCCCTTTACACACAGCTTTACAATGCAGAAACAGAGCAAAAATTTGACATCTCTGTTGTTATAATGAGAAGTGTAAAAAAATGTGGCTCTTACCAAATCATTCTGTATATAATATTCAATAAACCACCTTTCAATGACCTTGAGGGACAAGATTTTCTCTGTTTATATTCCAGCTGGTGGAAAAGATACCGTGCTCACTATCTCACAGGCTTTTCCTGACTGAGAGTCTGTTTCCATTCTGTTTCTGTGTTTTCTGTCTGGAATACACTCAATGGAAACAGAAAACCTGTTTACACAGTCCGATTTCCTGCTTCTCATGTGACCGACACTCAAATTCTGCAGGTCAAAAGGATGTGAAACATGGAGGTTGTATGACTTTATGCTGTGCCTTGCATGCATGCAGCATATGGTCCAGAATAAAGGACATCCTTGATTAAAAGACCAACCCCTCATTTCTGTTTTTGGGAAAAAAGCCTTTATGTGGAAGGAAACACTTGTAAAACCTCTACAATCCAATACAGTCTCTCCCGTTTGGCTCATGAGGCTTTCAAAATAATTGTCTTTCACTTTAAACTGACTTCTGTAATCATTCTGCATTAATTTCCTGCATCGCAGTAAACATGTGACATCAGCGTTCCGAAAGTCGTGCAGGTTAAACCGTGATAACGAAACATTTTTCAAAATACATTCTTAAAGAATCATTACACATATGGATTGAAAGCACTTTTGAGCCAAACAATGTTACAGCAACAAACAATCCATAATTCAACACCTA
This sequence comes from Paralichthys olivaceus, assembly GCF_024713975.1. NCBI lineage: Eukaryota > Metazoa > Chordata > Actinopteri > Pleuronectiformes > Paralichthyidae > Paralichthys > Paralichthys olivaceus. The sequence continues at coordinate 5,345,343 of NC_091097.1, forward strand.
ACGTGGACGTTTGAGACTGGCATTATAAAAAAATTATCAAAAGAAACCAACACTTTAAAACCTAACTGTTTCAACTAGTATTGCTGCCCCAAAGGGTTGTATGCTTCTGCCAACCAGTGCAGTTTCAGTCAACATACAAGAGGACATAACATGTTTGTGAGGCCACCATGACCTTGAATACAGAATAATCAGTTATTATGTGAGTCCAAGTAAATATTTCTGCCAAATTTGAAGAAATGAGTTGTGTACACAAGAATGGGATGAACAGACAACCCAAAAACATACAAATTCTATTTTATACTGGTGTTGTATTGATGTGTGGCAGCCAACCTTTGTGAGATAGTAGACAGACTGCTGAAAGGTGAACATGATAACTTCCTCCACGACTGTCATGGCTTCCTCACAGGCTGTCCGAGTGGATGACATCTCAGAGTCCAACACACCTGGCCCAAAAAAAAAAAAAAATACTAATCTTAATAGTAGACCCAGACTGCAGGTCCAACAGCTGTGATCTGAGCAGATGTTATACCCACCTTCACCCTCGTGGTCCTGCCTCCAGGGCAGCAGCTGAGGGACTTCGTGCTGGATGAAGTGCAGGAGTTCAATGGAGTTGGCCATCCACAGCACCAGGGGCTGCAGACCTGGGATCAGCTCCTCTGTGCTGGGCAGCTGAAGAGGATTAGACTCCTTGTCACTGGAGCTCCTGGTGTAAAAAGACAGCCAGGTGTGAGATCAATGCTTGATCTGATCAATGTGAAATCTCAAAAGCTGTTGTACATTTCACAAACATTAGGTGTTTTGCCAGAGGATGAAATCTAGAGACAGTGATGATAGACATTGACATTTGCAGTTTATTAAAGAACACTCACAAACTTGGATTAGTAAATTACTTAGTGATCACTGATATAGTGATAGTGAAAAGCTTGGAAACAAAGTTGTTATGTCTGTTGTGAAAAAGGACTACTCTCCTAACAACAAATGTTTGATTAATAATTGGTTTAAGTATGATTCAGTCAACGGACTTAATGTTTAAGGAGAATATACATTTAATATTTCTTAACAAAATAATAAATCAAAATAATTGATTGCCATTATTTGAAAATAACTAATATTAACAGTCCTTACAGGGACATATTAAACTTCGGCCTTGATAATATTCACACCATCAAATTTGCTTTTTTCTGGTTCTGAGTTACTGGGGAAAGTTTCTGCAGTTGAAACGCGGCTTCAGTCAAAAGACATTTTCAGTCAGCATGAATGCTTTCAGTTCCTGTTGCATGACCATTATATGTTGCATGACACTTAAGATTGAGTTTATGGGCCTTTGGTAACTTTAATCATCTGCTGAGATGACTAAATGTGATCCAAGCAGCACTGTGATCACAAGAAAACTCTCAGCTGCTTCTACTTTTCTCAGAGAAGACAGTGAGAAATCTTTGCACAACCTGCATTCATGAAACCTCACTGTAAATCAGACTCCAAATCATAAAACTCAAGGAGTCAGGTGTCGTATATAGTGGCTGCTCATTGTCATGTATTTCTGGGACAATCTGAAAACAATGAGTAGTGTTTAAGTTGTCTACTCACTTTTCTGGCTGCATGGTTGCGAGTTCCTTTGTCTTCTCCTAACAGAGTAAACACATGCAGGAGTATTTACCAGTAAACTTCAATCATACATTCAACTCTGATGACACATTTGATTACTTCTTCATTCTTTCGGATTTGGGCTAAAAATACACAGATTAACACTTACTATTCACTTCCACAAAGGGAAGTTATGACAGAGAGAAAGAGCAGTGATTCATCCTTACCCACATGATGAGCTGGATCTGACTGGCAATCCGGAGCAGCAGCTGCCTCAGGTGCGTCAGCTCGAACGTGGAGGCAGAGTGCTGGATGCAGAGGCTCAGCAGGAAAGCAGGCGTCAGCTTCGGTTCGTTCCCACTGGGGTCCAACATTTCCAAAATCTCCTGGAGGACTCGTTCCTCCTGCTCCAGCTCGTAGCTTAGCAAAGCCTCTTTGCCCTCCAGGTCCCTCCAGCGAGGAGGCAAAGGCTTCCTCTGGAGCCTTTTTGTGGCGATGGAGGAGCCACACGATAAGCAAGAGGATGACGCTTTTGTATCAGAGTTTGGGCACAGTCTTATCATCCAAGGAGGCGTCTGGAGGGATCCAGATAAGCTTGTAGGATCCTTGAACATGAATAGGTAGTGTTTTCCCAAACCCACCAGGTCCCCAGGGTTTAGTTCCACCTCCTCTTTAAGTAGAAAACCATTCCTGGTCACGGGAGCACCGTGGAGGGGCTTCAGCATTGTCAATGTCTTTCTGTGCTCCCCAGTGGAGGTTTGGCTGTGAGAGTCCAAGCGTCTGACACTGCAGTGTTGAGGCAACACATCAGGAGCAAAGAGAAGGATGTCGACCTTTAGCCTCTCCTCATCCTCACCATTACTGTGCTCCCTGCAGCAGCCAAAGATGGTGGTCGTCCCACTCATCAGGTAGATGACAAAGTCCTGCAAGAAGATTGTTTTTAATTCATATATATTTCATTTTCTTGAATTATGTTTTCTGACAAATAAATCTTAGAGATTATCAGAGCACATCCTTATTTCTTTAATATTTCTTTAAGAATGATCAGCCTTGGCAGGTATGAGCCTACCGAATATCATTCAGAATTTCTCAATTGATCGATTAATCATTTGGTCTATAAAAAAACGTAAAACTAAAATCCTCTCACAATTTCTGAGAATTTTCCACATTCTCTATTCTCGATAGACGAATCACTTTGTATATAATTGTTAAAGATAACATATACAAATGTTTTTTAAATGTTTTTTTTTAATTTCCTAGAGCCCATGTTTTATCCAAAAACCAGAAATATTTATTTTGAAATATAATAAAAGAAGAGGGAAAAGGCAAATTCAAGAAACTGAAATCATCAAATTGAACTGTTGCTATTGGAAAAATAAATAAATTATATTTTTTTCAAATAGTTGCAGACTAATTTCCCTATCAACAAATCTTTTAAACTCTCATTTATTTCCCGTGTAGGATTTTGGAAATGAACCAGCCGCGTGTATGTGAACATCAGTGGGATCAGGTGGTGTTAAGGACAGCCTGCACTGGCAGCATGCGGCGAGACAGGAATGGAAGGGCTTAAGAGTGAGACGTCGGTGATGTCCGTGACCTGAGGGTCAACGCATTAAGACTATTAGTCAGGCGATGATACTGTATCAACTAAGCTGCTCAGACCCGAGCAGCCGGAGGAGCCGGTGGTAAGGAACAAACCAACAGCCTGAATGTGAAGGTAGAGTCTCAACATTGTTTGTTATTTCTAACGGTGGTGGATTACAGAAATCTCTATACGAGACAGCAAATATTAGCATTAAGTCCCCTTTATCTCCTTGGTGTCCACACACACAGAGGTGTTAATTAAATGAAGAGGTTGTAATTAGTGATGGTGCTGCACTGAACTACATACATTCAGTGGTGTTTTAATATGTGCTGCTCTTCTCATACGATAAGAGAGTAGAGCCCGGTTGGTTGATTGAAATCAACTGATCCGAACCTTTCAAAGACACATCAGCATCATGTAGGAAGTATCATATCCCGTAACTAAGTATTTTGGACTTTTCATTGAACATAACCAAATATCATGTTCAGATGAAATTATTTGACACTTATTTCTACGTTTCATAAACCAAATTATTTCACCCAATTTTACTTTGTTCCACCAGTCTATGAAGCAAACTTTTGAAGCTATGCATACACGAAAGCTTTTATTTCCTGTTATACAACAACTGTGCAACAACCCTGCCTGGTTCCTTTGCTTTCCCTCTGCTTTGACCTATTGTTTCGAAGCATGATTATGCCTGCTTTGCTTCTACCAGTTGTCCTGCACACTCAGCAGTTGCTAAACAGCGTTGCGAGAAAGCACTTCCTGTTCGTGGGAATTAGTGGCGCCAAAGCCACAGCCTCAAAATGGTTATACTGAGAAAAATGAGCTGTGGAAACAAATTGCACCTCACATCCACAGGGACGAGAGATTGAGGTGATATTTTTGTTTTCAAATGAGGCACAGTTTCAAACCCTGGTATGTAGACTACAGCTCCCCACAAACAACCCCCCAACAGACTGTGTTTATGCAGCGTACTCTAAGAATAGCTCCTGTTGCTTATCCACCTCTCCGGTGTGTCTTTAATCAGGGTTATCTCCTTCTTTTAAACGTCCTGTGCAGGTTTCCTTCTGCCTGAATGGTGAACATTCAGTCCCTTGTTCCTCATCATTTCACTGGAACATGATGACAGACATCTTGTCCTGAGTGGAAGTCACTTCTTTTTCCGTTTTGGGATCCAGTAGAGCCGTGAACATGTTCACACCCTGTTGTCTCCGCTAAGCTTGTGTTTGTCTCAGCCAGCCGACATGCTGCCAAGACAAACTCAAAGGCCTTGTGAGGTCTTAGGTGATGTAATTACAACAACTGTTTCAATCAGGAGTTCTCTCCCTACAATAAGAACTTATCCTAGGATAAATTAGTGGTAACCATTAATTCAATGTCATTCTTTACCACACAACTCATTAATTATATATATTTCTATATATATCCTCACTCTCAGTTAAGCTAACCCAATTTCCTCAGTACCCCTGTGCTTTTTTGAGACCTTATTTACAAAAACATACAATATAAATTATATGCATATTATTTTCCAGTAACAACTACCTTATTATATTTTCCATGAATTTACAATTCATAATTCAAATAATTGTTTATATTCTCTATTAATATTGTTAAATTGTGAAAACTACTTCATTTTAATTGTCAATGTCCCAAAGTGATGGCTTCAGATGTTGTATGTTTTGTCAAACCCACAAACCAAAATCCACAAATACTCCATTTATAATAATCTAAAACAAATGAAATCATCATATCTGCACATTTGAAAAGCTAGAAACTGAAAATATTTTTTTTAATTAAAATTTAAAAATGACTAAAATAATAACTGATTGAATCAAAATACAAACAATAAAGTTGTCCTTTAAATAGAAATATTTGGAGGCATTTTTCTACTATTCGAAGTATAGAAGTACCACGTAACTATAAAGACGATTATGCAACGGTCTTCATACAAGTTGAAAATATTTTATGAGCACCTTTATGAAGTTTATGGGGTAGAAGGAAGCCTCAACAATCAGAATAACGCTGTTCCTCCAATTTTGACGATGATACCTTTCCTCTGTCTGTTACCTGTCTGTGGCTGTAGCCCTGCAGCAGGAGGAAGTATGGGAAGTCAAAGGGGGGATGAATGGAGTACTGGGTGGTGTTGTCGTCACTGCTCTCAGTCTCCTCCTTCTCCATACCGAGTCGCAGCACCTCCTTGTCGGCCTCTGCCTCAGGATCCTCTCTGATCCTCTGTTGGGCCCGGCTCGCCTCTTTCCCCATCGTAGACAGATCCATCTCACTCAGGCTCCTCCAGATCCCGAGTCCGTCCACATCATCCCCACTGCCATCCACAAACAGAGAGGTCACTCTGGAGCGGCTCTTCTGCAGCTTACGAGCCTGAGCGTTGATGCCTGGGTTGAGGAGAAAACAGCATGTTATGACCACGATGATCTCTTTGAGTGGTGCCTCATACAAATCTGTTCTTTACATGCCACAATTAATGTGATAAATTAACAGTTGCATGTTCATGTATTGAGGGACCTCCTCAATAGAGTTGAATAAGGAGCTAATAAGTATGAGATGCAAGGTACTTTAGTGCCTGATTGCCGCAATTCACATTTTTCCTGGGAGTCCAAATCTGTTCTTTACATGCAACAATTAAACTTCCATTAATCAGCTTAGAATCATAGACCTCATAAAAGCACACTTCACAATCTGCCCTTCTTTTGCTCAGTTATGGAGTTGAATCGCATCCAGTTAAGTGATTGTGCAGATCATTATGATGTCACGGTGTTGACCTTTGACCTTTTGGATATTAAATGTCACCACTTAGCCTTGGCCTTTGATGAGAATGGGACGGACAGACAAATGGAAAACCAGACGACATAATGCCTCAGGCCACAACAGTTGTCAGCACGGATACACAGACATTCACATGATGACCAAAAATTCCCCCAAAAATCGAACATGACTCGAACAACATTCATTCAGTGCACTGGCACCAAGTCAAATGAAACACAAGCAGAGGAAAGAGAGGAAATGTGTGGGGAAAGTGAGATGTGGCCACCTCTGTCTGATACCAACAGCCACTGTGTCGGCCACTGACGTAACACAAACACTGTTCAGCTCATTTGGAGCCATTAAGCACCGTGGAATGTCCACAGAGGCTGACTTCACACCGCAGCTCTGCCGCTCTTATCAGCTGTGGAAATGGGTGTTTTCCATATTATTCAGCACCAGGGTGATACACCGGGCAGAGTGCCTAAAAACCAAGCGGCAATACCCCACACCCCCATCCCCCGACAGGAGAAGGAAGAGGAGGAAAACTTGAGACTGATAATATTCAAACCTTTTTTATCTCAATTTTTTTCTCATCTACAGTAAATCTGTAAAAAGTGACTTTACCAATATATTTGATGTTTCAGAATAAGAAAATCTTAAACTGTGACAGCACCTTTTTTTTAATTAACTTAAAACCATTAGTTTTTTAAATGTATAAAATATCATATGTTCAATATACAGTACATGATTAAGTAATAGGGTTACATGGGATCCATTTAATAAAAAAATATATGTTGGTAAAAGTTGTGATTTAACAATAATAAAGTTGTAATGTTTTACAGTAAAAGTCATAATATTGCATGAATAAAGTCTTAATTTTAGGACAAAAAAGTAAATATTATGTAAATGAAATTTTTGGCTACATGACATTTTAAATGGGACAGACAGGAAATCAGCCTGTTGCCACTTTATTATTGGTTTCATAAAAAAAGATGTGCTGAATCTTTTGGCCCATTATCATAAGAATCAGGAATTTTGAAAAGATTGTTGGATGCTGAAGATTTTTCTTTTTCCCTAATGACTTTTTCTCATTAATTTACAACTTCATTCCTGAAATGAATTTTAATACTAGGTTAGTATATACGTATCACCAATAAACATTTCACAGATTTCTTAAAGAATATCATTGTATTTATTTAAAAGGTTTTTAATTGAGAAAATGTGCTTTAAAAATATAAATTAGGAATTTGTAGAAAATAAATAACATTTAACTTTTTGAGACATTCAAATGACAATTGTGATTTTCCAGTGTTTCCTGGATTAAATGTCTTCATGCTGGGGGTTACCAGCAGATAGTGATTGGTTGGAGTAAGACAAACATCTGTTTAAACATAGAGGTAAAGCAATAGTCACTTTACTCCCATCTTTAAATGTGTAATTATCAAACTATGTTAAATGTGGAACAGAGCTCTAATTTGAGTTTTGCTGTTTTCAGGCAGCTGCGATCTGGAGGAAGCTTCATTGTATTAACTGTACCAGGACAAATATTTTTTAAAAGCTAGTATCAGCGGAGCAGCAGATCGGTCGACTGCAAGAGGAGAACCACAACAAATGTGCTAAAGTCAACGGGGGGGCAGAATCGTCAGTGTGCAGGAAGTGAGCTGTGATAGAAAGAATAACACAACATTGAGGGTTCACCTTCTGGCAGCTACCAGCTCAGTGGGATGAGTTGCTTCACAGGGGCCACGATGGGCCCTTGCAATAAAGAAAAGATAAGAGCAGTGCAGCTTTTGTTTTCCTCTTCACCTCTTTCACATGCCTGCAATCTCCCCTGCTCTGGCTGGTGATAAGATGGACAATGAGGGCTGATAGCCTGCAATAAGAGACCAGGATAATGGCTCCTCATGCCACCACTGCAGAGACTGAGTGACTGATTACCCCGGCCAGAGGACATCACATTGTAGCTACGTCACTGAAACTATTCAGATTTGTGTTTTAAAAGATGAGACCTGGTCGTACAGTATAAAGGTGTCAGCAGACGCATGTACCTGCTGTGACTGTGTCTCTGTCCTTCAAACTTTGCTCTTCAACACTCGCTCTCAGCTGGATTTCAAAACGCCTGGAGAAACCTTCCTTGGGTTTCCAAAGCGACTGCAGCATCAGGGGCTTCTCGTTGTCCCCGACAATACGAAAACACTCCCTCTTCCAGTGGTTGTCTGTGCCCGTCTTGCCAATCACGTCGCAGAGAACATAGTCTGTGGGGTCTTCTTTTTCCAGACAGTACCTAAACAACAAAAATAGAAAATCTAAACTATTAGATGTAATAGAAGATAAAGGCTGTTTTTAGGCCAGGATGACTCATGTTCTTTACCTCCAAGTTTTTTACCAAATTATCTCAAAAACTGATTTGATGAAAATTTGTACAGACATAATGATTGAACACTGAGAGCTCTCACCTCTCCAGGGCCTCCTTCACCAGTTCCTTTGCATTGGACTGAGTGGTGGCCAGCACACTCTTGTAGTTGGTCCCCTGACAGATGTCACTGCCGAAGATCTTCAGGATGCCAGGGACAGACATTTGGCTGGACAGCTCAGCCGGGTCGTCTGCAGCCTGGTGATCTCCGCCAAGGCTCCCGCCGCCATGCGCCTGGCCACGGCGTCCACTGTCCCGCAGGTTGGGGCTGTAGTTAAAAACAGATGAAAGCCTGTTGTTGTGGCGGCGGATTTTACTCTTGGCCGGCTGCCGAACACCAACACTCTCTGTAGAGCGCACAGTGTTGTCTGAGGTGTTGGACCTGACACACAACAGAGAGGAGAGTGAATACTTTTAAGTGGAAACCATTAATCATACTCACAAAAACAGTCAAGTATCTTAATGCATACAGCAACTTAAAGCTTCAACGATTATCTCTCATTATTGATTTTCTTGTATATGGCCTGTAAAACATCAGAAAACACCAAGCAACAGTCCAAAACCCAAACATTATCATTTTACAACAAAGCAGCCAGTTTTGATCTGATCAATGAGGTATCATCAAGTGCACAGACAATCACTATTTCCCTGATGTAAAAACTGTACATCAGGGCTGCAACTAACAATATTATTTGGATTAGTCATCTTCTTATCACCATTAATCAATTAATTATTTGACCAATAAATTGTCCAATGACCTTGAGTTTTTAACCAGGAAAGTCTTATTAAGATCCAATATCTCTTCTGCCAGGGAGTCAAGATGAGCAACAATTAGGTAAAAAAGTGTCTAACATAAATACAAGCAGGGACAAATAATAACCCAAAAAGACACCAAAACACAGATCATACATTAGAACATACAGGAATAAAATAAAACAGAAAGCTGTTAAAATTACTGACATTGATCTATGGAAACTGAATATGAAAGATGTTTAAACATAGAGGGTAATGGGTCTAAGTCAAAGTTAAATGTTTGTTTAAGCTTAATGTTGGTTTAAAGTCAAGATATGACAAAGTAAACATCAAATAATCACATTTTAAAAGTAGATAGGTCTGGACAAAATGGACAAAAATGATATCAAGGTCAAATTATTCCCACAGGAATCACGATAAATATTATATTATTATTTATTTTAAGTTTAAAGACTTAAAAGAAAGACTTTTAAAGATGTTTGCTCCTGGGTGAAGTTGGTTAACTCGATAAACCTGATAAACAGCATGTCTGAGGTAGATCAGATATGTCTTAAAACTCCATGGGCTTACACAGTTCACATTACATTGATATATATTGAACCTTTGTTATTTGTTAGTGAAATTATTTCATTACCCAGCACTTCTATAAGACATTCAAACATGTGAAATAGAACTGGTGATTTCAGCCACAGCTCAAGATGATGGAGTCAAATGTTTAGGGTTAACTAGAATATGTTCAGTCACGAAAATGACTGAAACGATCATTAGATTAGAACGATTGTTGCTGGTTCATCGACTCCTGGTTGCAGCTATACGCTATACTTTACAGTCAGAGCATCATAGGTTTTAGACCCTCGTATGTGAACAAAAATATCAGTGGATAACGTTAATTATCACAATATACGTCACATTATAGTTTCTCTTGCATTTTAACACTGATTTTTGCTCCTGAGTGAAGGCTGTTATTTTAAACTCTTATTCATGACAAGCACTTGATAAATAGATTTTAAAAATCTGAGGTGAATGTGTGTTATATCTCGTGTTTGCTCAATGCATTAGCATCATATAAATAAACATTGAACCTTTGTTATCTCTCTACTGGTGAGAAACACACTGTGTCTTATTGCCCAGCCCTGGCAGAAGCTGGAATATATTCAGGGTTGAAAATGACTGAAATGATGAATTGATGAGAATATCTACAATACGTTGTGTTTCTCCAGTATTGATCTGGGGCCTGTGGAAAGCAGATCTATGTGTTACAACAGAGTAAAGCACTCAGACTCACTGCAGAGACCCATTGCTGGGTTTCCTGCCCAGCTTGGCCAGTCGTCTCTTCGGGGAGCGGATGAGCAAACCCACAGGGAAGTTCAGGGCTTGTTTATGGACGTGGCTGCTTCTCTCCTCTGAAATCATGTTTGCTTCCAGTCTCACATTAACACGTGAACACAGCTCACATGAGCAGAATATAGCATTATTAGCTCGCGCTGTGAAGTCATGAGAACTTCTCGGGATGAGAAGAGTCCAGAGGAAGAAAAAAAAAAAAATCCAAATTCACCACAAAGTGCGTAAACACTCCAACTGTGTCTTCACGTATCCATGAAGAAGAGAAGATGAAGAAGACGTTCAGGTGTTTTGGTGAAGTTTTGAATTTAGCGTCACATTCCCTCACAGCTCGGTCGGTTTAAACTCCCGCATCAGTTTTCCTGGAGGTAAAAATCCAAACTGAGACTAATGTTCGGAGGAAGAGGAGGAAGAGGAGGCATGTTCTCCCGCCGTGAGTTCATTCCCTGGCCGAGGAAACAAAGCAACTGACGGTCCGGTCAGTTATTTACATGTGCAGAAGTGAACCGGTGAGGTCCGTTATCTCTGGGAGCGCGAGCGGACCGAATGAAAGAACCTGCTCGCGAGCTGCTACTACAGCTGACGTCACAGCAGCTTCACGCGCGTGGTCAGCAAAGAGGCGGGACAACACACACACACACACACACACCGGCGCGCGCGCGCAGAGGGCCCCAGGGCCGGGACAACACTTTCTGGGGCCCCTGCAGCAGCAGCAGTTATCCAGCCCATCCAGGAATACAGTTTTCAGTCCTTCAGTGTAAATAACACGATGAAGTCCATATTCAGTCAATGTTGCAACAGAACATTCCCACAAGCTGTGTCTCAATTCAGGGGCCGCATCCTTCAGAGGACGCGGTCTACCCTGCCCACATGACCGCCTCCTTCCTGAGCCGCATAGACCGAAATGACACAGTCACGTCAACTGAGGATTTCCGCTCATCCCGCCCTTAGTGCTGTTGCCTAGCAACAGGGCTGAAGTTGTTTTTTACATGAGTACCATTAGCTGTTCGATTAAAGTATTGCCTCTTCCTCTTGACTCTTAAGCACAATCGATCTTCAAAGTCAGCCTTTGAAGGATGCTGCACCGGAATTGAGACCCCACTGTGGACTGTAACTAAGACACACGACGTGGTAGCGACCCAACAGTGAAATCAAATCATCTGGTCTGCCCCCTGGTGGCTGACTGCACTAAACCCTGCCTCCTTCATGTTTGTGAATGGGACATGGACCAAACTAAAATGTCAAAGTATCCATACATTTTTCCGTCATTTCTGTTTTCTGTCATACAGTTCCTATCACATGTGTCCAAGTAATATTTTTTACAATAAACTTGAAATTAATTATTAGATACTAAAAATAAGGGAAAACATCACGGTTGATGCTGACACTCGTGAATGGTGATGTGTATGAATTTGTTAACATGATCACAACCGATGACATCAATACTGCAAGACGGTGGCACCAATGTTGGATTGAAATGTCTTGGATATTTTATAACCGACTAAAAGCCAAACTGAAGTTAAGGTAATTATCCTGAAACCAGATGTCTCCCAACTATGGTTCGGAGAGTGCACATTTTACTTCTGGAACCAGGAGAGCCCAAAATACCTCCTCCCACTTGTCTTGTAGTGCCTATTGTAAGTCATTTTAAGAGAATCAACATAAACTGCTGTCAAGGTAAAAACAGACATTTGCACTTGAATGAAACATACAGGCACTTTCATAAATCTGCTACTCATTAAAGAAGTGAAAACAAATCACTCCAGGAAAACAAAATGGCAATATACAGAGCTGCATCTTCACCTATTTAAGTACTTTGCCGGGCTTATGTTTAATTTGTGATTCTCCTTTTACTCTGACCAATGTAATTAACAAAGCCTTTAGCTCTATTTTGGTCTCAACCAACTCCAGTAGGCCACAGAAGGACATTAAAGAGTGGACTTAAGCAGCAGGTTTCATTTAAGTCAGAACAGTATAACACAAAGACAGTTTTCATGACCAATGCATAGTTCTGAAAGCTGGCGGTAAACTGATCTGAAAAGGCTATGTGGTATTTTTTGGCCTGATGAAAGCCTTGTTATTTTACATGCATGAATATTGTGGAAATAAGGCGACAGTCAGCTGGGCTTGTGCAGACTGTGTCCCAAAGTTTCAGGTGACAGAGACTCCTCCAAGAAAAGGAAAACTGTTTTGGCCAGGTTCTGAACTGAGACCATTGACCCAAGATCAACGATATGGAGGAAACACATTTACCAGAGGAAGAAACAACTTGTTGCAATGAAAAAATATCTTTAAGATATCTGGAGCATTTGCTGTTAAATATTACCTTTGAGTATGTTGGTGCTGGACAGATCGGGCCAATGGTATACCACTGATTTATTAACCCCACTAAAGTGATAATGTATCCAGGATGTCCCAAAAAAGGTTAGATGTTTCAGAATGATGTGATGGACAGTTGAGGCATGGCTCAAGCAAGAAAAGTTCAACTTTATCATTTATTTAAAATATTGTATTTAGCCATTTTGAATCATTTGTCTTGAACCATTGCATGTAAATGGGGAACAAATCCTGTACATGTGATACATGAATTTTAATGACTGTGAAAATAGATGATTAAAAATATATAAACATTTTCTGCTATTTAACTAATGAATTTACGGGGCCATGAATTCTTATTGATTCTATAGGCTCTGTGTGCTTTCCAATTCAGTTTCATTTAGAACCAATTTCTATACAGTTAGCAGATGACTGAAAATGAACTGTAGAATGTAAAGAAAGAAAGCAATAAAACACATTAATATCCAATTCTAAAGTTTGTAGCTATATTTTTGTCCATTGTGCTGTAGGTAATTTTTAAATACATGCTTACAAAACTATCTACAATCTAATATAAAGTCTATTGAGGTTTATTTGTGCATGTTTGCAGCAAGGCCTCCATCTAGTGGCAATTCCACTGAATTAAATAAATCTGCAGATTACATTATCGGGGAAAAAACATGTATGAAATGATGATAGTTTAATTTACAGTGAAACTATTACTTTGAGCTACTTTGTTAATATTGTACTAATGTTTAATGATAACAGTTTGAAGTGGGAGGAAACAGAAGTTTTTTTTATCAAATGTAAATATTTTAAATGAGTCTCTTTCACTGTGGACTCATATTTGTCAGAAAGCGATACATTGACTCATGTACTGTAACAATTTTGAAATGCTAGCATTTTTCATATTAGCAGACCTAATACATCTGATTAAAAAGCAAACAATGATGGTATCAGCTTCTCAAATGTGACTACATGTTGCTTGTTTTAAGTCTAAAGGATGTTAAACTGAATATTTTTGGGCTTTTAGACAGTTGGTAGTTACTGTATATACACTCATCAAACTCCTGAAATGAGAATGGAAATCAGAGCGAAAAAATATTGCAGCAAGACCAAGACAGATCGTGCTCTCTGTCAGCATTGCCTCTGAATACTGAATTAAATATTTCTATGGTGTGACTATTTCAGATCTCTGTTAAAAGACAAGACTATCCAGACTGTTAATCTGCACTAATGGGCGCTCACCAAGTTTTTCACAATAACAAATACATAAATACTCACACATATCTGCTTACATCTATTTTATAATACTAACTGAACTACTTCACAAACCCAAGTCATGTCTCAGTTACACACACACACATGCTGTAGTTTTTTGTGGTATTGAGTAACAGGGTTTGAGGCGGATGTGAGTGTGCTCTACCTGCAGCTGCTGTGCACAGTAAGTGGTTTGGAGACGACAAGAATCAGGTCAGACACGCATCACAAGATGATTCTGCAAATGGCCTGTTTCTGCTGTTTGGCTCTGACATGCTGCACACAGCTCAGGATCCATTCAGTCAACTGATCAACAGCCACACTAAGAGATTTTTCTCTCATGTTACAAAGTTTGTATGGAAAGAATGGATCTTCCCAAAAAAAAAAGGTCAACAAAATTGAGTCTTCCATGAAACAATCTACCCAAACAATGCTAAATGAAGTAATAAAAGTAATAATAATGATAATACTGATAATGATAATAATAACAATGATAATAATACTTTTATTAATGTGTAGCACTTATTTGTAACCAGTATATAAAATAAAACAAAATAAAGTGAATAAAAACTAATGAATATGAGAGCATATCCAACAGCACTGAGCCCACACATGAATAGATGGGCCAGTGTAATACAAAAAAAGTTAATTCTCATATATAAAGAAGATAAGATTAAACCAAATAAGAATATATAACTTTTTTTTTTTTTCATTTGATAAAATTTAAGCATGACACAGGATGTAGTCACTTAGAGTTAAGATAACGTCTTTATATCGTGGTTTCTACACTGGTCGTATCTGAAAGAAGAATATTTCATTCATAAATGCAATTTTATTATTACCAATATGTGGATGAAATAAAATCTGGACAAAAACAATCGTATAAACTTAAAAACATAAAGAAAATGCTAGCTTCTGCATTTTAACTGTAGTATTCCAAACCTTCTTTTAAACACCTTTACATATTAGTTGATATTTTGCTTTCATGTTGCATATTCTTAAATAAATGTGCATGCAATGTAATTTTCTCGAGATAATGACCAAATTCAAAGTGGATTATATACCATTTTTAAAACTAGGTTTTAAAACAGGACCCTTGTACATGATAGGGCCTCGAGATTACTTAATTGCAGAAAGTATTTTTTTGTTTGATGATCTATTTTTCATACTACTACTTTTATATTGTGTGTTTGATTAAGGTGCACAGTTCAGCCTCTTGCCCATCAGCCCACCTGTCTCTCTCTCTATTGTTGGTCATACAGTGTCATACCAATGTTTCGCAGGGATTATATATACAACACATAACTGCTCTCTTCTTTTTTCCCAACTAATTGTTTAATATCTAAACTAATGTGCGATCACCTCCTGTGTTCTCTCCCCATTTCAAGAGTTTTTATCCCATTCAGCTTCATAGTAAACAAATAAGATTAGACAAGTGTACTTTTCTTCCATAACTCCGATAAACAAAACGTCAAACTAATTACTTTAATATTCAGACGTTGACCCTTCGGCTTCACGAAAACACTGTTGCCGGGTTGTATTTTGAAAATCCGTCCGGAAACAGCACGTCACACTTTGTGCGGCTCTTTAGAGAGGGGCGGTTCTCGATCCACCGGTTTGTTCATCTTCCGTCTCAACGCGACATCACAACACAGAACCAGCACTCTCAATTTGTCCTGCCATCATTTGTGGGATCATTAATATGCAGGCGTGGTCTCAGCTCAGAGGGAGAAGTGGTCAACCTTAGAATAAACCTCACACAAGTTCAACCCCGGACCACAGAGGAGGGAAGGTGAGCTGATGGATTCTTTCACATCAGGAAACTTTAGAGAGATCACACACCAAACTTCACAGTCAAAATCTACTTATCTCTCTTCCTCTTTCACTTTCCAGCTATTTCTCACTTCTCTATTGTTCATGTTAAATATTTACTGCAATGTCTTACTAGAAATATCATTCAAATGCATTTGTATAAATGTCTGAACATTGAATCATGTTAATTTGGTTTAGTTTTTAATTCATTACAATGGTAAAATTAAGGCTGCTCTCAAATCTGGGCATTAATATCCTCAAATACAGGGAATCAAGGCTAAATCTTAACTTCTGGAGCATTTGTTTATTAACTTGTTTATTTATTTGTGTTGTTTCTGTTTATTTACTGGATCTTTTGTGTTAAGTTTGTCCTGCCTCGGCGGCATGGTTTAGCGTGCCTTGCTTTGAGGAAGTGGTTTCAAAGGCTGCTATTGGTTTATAAGTGAGAGAGCTTAGGGTCATAACAGCATATTGTAATTAGACATTACTTTGGCCAATATTGTTATTTTGTGTAGAGCAGTTTATGTGTCGTTGTCACCAGAGCGGTCAGACCTCAGGGTAAATACACCACTGCACTAAATAATGTCATTTATAAAAGCATATTAATCACAGGGACGTTTAAGAGTTAAATGTAGAAAGCAAATCCATTATTTCTCATAGAGTATTTTTACATCGTCGTATTGGTACATTTACTCACATAAAGGATTCGGGCACTGATCCTCCAACAGTTTGTACAGGATAACTGAGCCGGTGTAATTCCTGGAATGTAAATGTTTGATGAATAATTCGCCTGTCTGCAGTGAGGACAGGGTTATACTGTACGTCTGTTGAAATGTTTAGCCTACTCTTCAATGACACATAAGCAGCCGTCTCCTGTCTCCTCTTTCCAACTGTAAAAAACACCTGCAGTAGTCATAAACAGTGAAGAAAAGTAACAAAGTACATTTATTCAAGTACTATAAGCAAGTAGGATTTTGAAGTGCTTGATTAATTACATTATTTTTATGTATTCTACTTCTACTCCACTATACATTTCTGTATATGCTCCACATACGCTGCACTTCGTATTTATAAAGTAGGTATAAAACAGAGTAAAACACATTTTTATGGATTTTAAGTACTTTTACTTTGGGCTAGGCAACAAAATAATATACATAATTATTGCAATATAACTTATCGCGATAATAGCGACATAACAATAGCACAGTAAATATCGATAAAACGCTTATGCATTGTGCGAGCAGAGTGAGGAGATGTAATAGATAACTGATGTGCCTCAGATTTGTAATGTTTTGCTGTTTAGCATGTTTTTCATTGTCATGAAGAAGAGTTTAAAACCACAACCTTCACTCAGGAGCAAAAATCAGTCTTTAAACTTAAAATAATAGTGTGACATTTATCTTGACAATTATCAATCAACCAATGTGAATACTGTATCTTGATATAATTGTTTTGCCATTTCGACCAGCCCTACTTTTTATTTTTGGTATCGCTTAAGTTTGCCAACCTGGACGTTCAGGTGTTGTTTGTTTCCACCCTCTGATAAAACCCATGATGTCCCCTGAAATAACAATCCAATGGTTGCAGGCCTACCAAACGTTGGTCACAATGATACCAATTACCTCCTCGATTAACGTTGAACGGTCATGGAGACAACAAAGACTGTTCCACTTAATAAATGAACAGTGGTGTCGACCCAGCCACCTCAACCTCCTCCTTACATGGACTGGGACTCTTTATACTACTTTACCTGACTTCCTTCTTTTGTCATAATAACAATTAGAGGTCGCCTAACAATTAAACGTAATGCTATTGAAAATGCTGCACAGACGATCTATGAGGTCATCTTTCATTTCTTTTGTTTATAACTGACTGTCTCGATTTTTTAGGTACATTTTGCTCACAAACAGAAATTTAACTTTAATTCAGTAAGTAATTAAGTAATTGCAGGGTTGCTTAGTTAACTGAAGTAAAAGAAAATGTCTCTGGTTTCTGATGCTTCTCAATAGTTTGCAAAATGTTGCTTTATGCAATTTTTTGCATTTGCAAAATGAGAAACCACCTGAAACAGTGCAGATGCACCACTGCAAGCAACACTTCATACAGCTCAGGTTATCGGATATCACCCCTGAGAAAAATACTGCATGTTGATATTACCTCTAGATATCCTCAGATTGTGTGAAGACAAAACTGCATTCAAAACACTGTACACCATTAATACACCGTTAAATACATAATATCCGGTAGTCTGTATAGATAAAACATTAATTGTTTTCAGCTCATTTTATTAAGCAAAAAGATCCAAGTTCCAGCCCCTCAAAAAACATTTATTTTCATTCATATTTACATTTCAGAAATAATATTTACTTTTTTTTAGATAGATTTCCAATAATTGTTTTTGTTAATCAATAGTGAAATTAACTGTTAGTTGCTGTCTTTTATGTCGAAAGTATCTAACTTTCTGATTATCTGTAATTTCACAAGTACTATAGCGCTGAGACATAAGTTGGTTGCAAGCTCAGGAACACTACTGGTGCTGCTGAAATTCTGACCAGAGTTTAGTCAGTGATATAGTGGTTCTTTCCAAAGCCAATGAGTGCTACTTCAATCACAATTATGTCAAGATTAACCATCTGGTCTTTAAATGTTAATAGTTTTCTAAAAACACACAAAAACCTGTCACATTCACTGGTATTTGATGTGAAAACCCAACATGTTTTACAATTTCCTGAATATAAGCTAATGGATGTTATCTGCACCTCTGCATTTAACTGGTCCTTCTTCTTAAAGGATCAAAAATCTGTCCCCGGATAAACCTAAATCAGGAGTCAACGTGATTTCTGAACCAAACCATCCACAAGGTCCAGTGGTTTCATTCGTGTGGTGAAACAGTTTGGCTCGTCACGGTTAATGAATTGACCATCACTTCCTGCTCTTCCACTCTTCAGAGAGTCCTCTTGTAGCTAGAAGCTGCTTTAAGGCTGTGCAACATCAATCATTAAGTGTTGACACAAGGATGGGAGGTGTGAGTTTGAGCTGATAAGATAAAAAGAAAGAACAGCTTTATGCACCAAAACTGTCCTCGATGTCCCCTCTATCAGCAGATGAGACAGGAATACGAAAAAAGGAGTTTTCTTTTACAGCTATGAAGACAAATTGAGTGTCTAAATTTGAAACCGTAAGCAAATTAAACTTTTCATATCAAGATTAAGGTGACGTGTGTTGAATAAGGGGCAATAAAGAGCGATCAACTGCTGTAAATAACCAAAAAGTCATATTGACAGTTTTGATTCTTAGACTTCCATCAGGTTGATTTGGATCCTTTACTGTCAGATTAACAACACTGAAAAAAGAAAACAGTTTTTCAACTAACTTGAAAAAAGAAACACTTCAATTGGTAACACACAAATAAATCAAGTTTTTTTCAAACTAAGGTTACTAAAGTTGACGATAAAATCTTTGTAGATAAACCAGGTAGGATGAATACAAAGTTTTCTAACTTCCCTCTGCGCCATAGACTGTTAATGAAAAGCTCTGCACACAACGTCTAGCACGCAAACAACAAAAAGTGACCGGATATTGTAGAACTGTCGGAGGAGGACTCACTAATGACATGGAATAATTCTGAAGTAGCTCCGGAACATTAACACAGGACAAGAAGACAGACAGATTTAGAACAGGCTCTGCACCTGTAACTTCGGAAGGCAGAGCTGTTACAGGCTAGTGCTAATAATCGAATACAAACATCATTAGCATTAGCACAACGGTGTAGAAAAAGTTTCAGCTGCAGTTTCTTATTTTTAGCGGGTGTTGAGCATAGCAAACATCCTGGTGGTGGTCTAGCTTCAAACTAATGAACTCATACCTATATTAAACTTTGTGAATCACACCGGTGGGCTCAAAAATCATGACGACTACCCAACTTCAGACCTGTTCTACATTTAGCATCAAACTGTTGATTCATCACTTTTACTTGACAATTGTCACTGCTAAGATTTCCAAACTGATCAATTCATTTCAGCCATTTCCACCATTTCTCGATGACTTCTCGCTATTACAGCTGTTTATTCATTTATTTTAGCCAAATATGAGGTGTTACAGGAGTCTACTTTTATAAGTGAGTGTATTGGTCTTTCTGTGTGTAGATTCTTTTTATTAATGGAGGTTTGGGTAGAAAGGAATAATAGAGGATATTTTACATCTCTTCAGATCTCCACAGTACTTGTTCGTTGTAATTTTGCAAGGCGCTCTACAGCTGCATCAGCAAAGGTAGTGCGTTTTCTTTTTTTAAGAGGGCTCACCACATCCTTCGTAACCTAACCACAAACAGAGTGAAGGTTTTTACATCTGTGGGAAAATCAACCAATTTACATGTCAGAAACAGTTATAATGGGAACTTGACATTTCATCCATGTGTCACTGTGCTGCTGTTAACTGCACTGCTCTGTAACTCTGCCATGTAGATAAACAGTAAAAGGGGAAGTGGCGTGCATGTCTCTTCCTAATTTAAAAATAGCTGAATTTGCTTTACTTCCCACATGTCATCTCCATGTCCTTCAGTCAGACAAGTGTGGTTGTGTCACATGCAACCACATACTGTGAATACAAGCAACTGAAGTTTTAATGGTTGAGTTGAGTTAAAAACAACATGCTTGAAAATAAACCATTTCAATAAGAAATGATTCAGATCAGCTCAATGCCTCAATGCAATTTTAATATGCCACTGTCTTTTAGTCTTTAGGGCTGCAACTAATGAATATTTTCGTTATCGATAAGTCTGATGATTGTTTTCTTTGTTTTAATTGCTTGGTCCATCAAAAGCTCATTTTAACCCTCCAGAGACCAAAGTGCATTTATTTTTATCTTATTTTGGTAAAAGCCTCAAAGATTAGTTGGTTAAGCATTGAGCTAATTAAACGAAAAAGCTACTTTTGATAATCAATTCATTCATCAGAAAATGCTAAATAGTTCTTGTTCCAGCTTCTCATGAGTAACAATTTACTGCTCCTTTATGACTTATCAATGAATCTAATAATTATCACCTCTCAATTGTCTTGTTGTCTGTTCCGTTGCTTTAAAACCTCTAAAGATATATTCATCTGAATGGAAGATTCTATACTCTCTAAATAACGTTTAGATTTAATAAAATCGATCAAGCTTGAGAGTTTAGGAGATCAATTCCTGTTTGTACAGTACATGACATCATTACTCTGCAGGCAAAATAAAGCTTTCAGTGTTCTTTAAACTTGACATTTCTTTACATCTTTCTGAGAAAACAAAGAGTACATTTTGGTGACTTCCTAAAGATAAACCTGCGACCTTCCTCAAACCTCTATCTAGGTAAATAGAGCTGCTCTCGTTTTAGCAAATTGAAACCTCACAGAAAGCAGTCTCTGCTTCCATACATCAGATTTTGAAGCACCATGCTGCTTGACCTTGGAGTAGAACTCTTAACTTCAGGATAAACTGCAGAATTTAATCTTTTACTGGATTAAAATATTCCTGTATGCTTTCTTTCTCTCTGCATAGAAACAGTTGCTGTGGACCCTCTGATCGCTGTTCTCCTCATTTCTTCATTTTCCAAACCTCTCTGACACTCGAGACCGTCCTCATGGAGGCAAAAGCAAAGTATGATTTTGCTGCAACAGCACGAGATGAGCTCAGCTTTAAAAAGGGTGATTTGCTTAAGGTCAGTGTATGAATATAATAATAGTAATATATATGTTGTGGCTTCAATATTTCATCACTAATGTTCGGCCTATTGTCGTTTTCTTTTTCTGATCAGCTTTTAAACTCGCAAGATGATTGGTATAAAGCAGAGTTGAACGGACAGGAAGGATTCGTACCACAAAACTACCTTGATTTGCAGATTCCGAAGTAAGACACAGTCATCCTCATTAACAAACACTGAACCTGCACATGGGTTTTCCACGATATGCACCACTGAAAGCAGAAGTGGTTGTGATTTTATCTTTGCAAACCATTTCTTGAAATGTGTTTTCTACCTGAACTCCTTTTCGAACATGCACTAGTCACTTTTTGTAGTCATTTCACAAAAGTCTTTTTTTTTTACTGTAAATGCTGCTACTGCTGTGTACTTTTTTTTTTCTCACCAGGAATCACAGCGAAATGGCATTTCAATCCAGTCTATGTCATGTGGCAGAATTGCCAGTAAAGTTAAAAAATTATAATAATAATATCACAGTGACAATAATTTTAAAATTCACAGCAAGAATGCTGACAAAATGTTTTACAAAAGACTGTTTTTACTGTTTGTCAATATGGTTTAGTCTGACTTTCACCAATTCTGACTTTTTGATAATACAAAGAGATCAGGTTCAGGACTGAAATCTAACGAACAGGAAGATTTCATGACATTTTGGTAGAAAGAAAAGCAGCACCTCTGGCTGTAGCTGTGTGTGAGGTTAACAGCAGATGAGCAGAAGCCTCATGGTTTGTGTTTCCAGATGGTTTCAGGAGAACGCCACTCGTAACGCAGCAGAGGATCTCCTGCAGCACAAAGATGTTGGAGAATTTGTGATTCGAGGGTCCCAGAGCTCCCCGGGAGACTTCTCCATCTCTGTCAAGTCAGTAAAACAGTCTTATGTTCTTTATTGTGAGTAAACATGTTGATACAATTGAAGATAATTCTTATAACTCCAGTCAACTGTCAAGTTTTCTGCTGTCATATTACCCCAGTGAAAGTTGTCAGTGCAAATGTTTCAGGGAAGTTTTTACCTCTTCCAACGAGGTGATGTATTCACCAATGTCAATTTGTTTGTTAGTTTGTATGCATGCTAATTTGTTTTGGAGCAAGATTTAATAACAAAAACTACTAAATGGAGATTAACAAAACTTGGTGGAAGGATTTGTTATGGGTCAGGAAAGAACTCATTGAGTTTTAGTTCAGATCAGGAGTCAGGAATTATTTTTCGACATTTTCACCAAAAGTTATTTATCTTGATGCAAATGATCAGGTATGTTTAGAGGACTGATGTTTAGTGTGTGAAATGTAGTGCAGCTTGATTTAATATGAGGTGACTAATAGGCTCCATTGAGTGACATTCTAGTTGTCAATAAATTGAATTGAATATTTGAGAGAATTATTATTAACTTGGTGGTTTTAAGAGATCTGTGAAATAATTTAACCAGCAAAAATGTGGACCAATATTTCTACTCTGCTCACACTATGTAAACAGTAAACTGACTCAGGTCACCATCTTTTAGTTTCTTACTTATGTGCTGCAAACTCTGCAGGAGTTTATTTATAACCAGGAGACTGCAGAAGCAGCGGCAGAATAAACAAGACAGCGGAAGAGACGTGAGGTGATGTTGATCTGAAAGTGCAGTCTCTCAGACCACCAGGGAAAACGATCAGTGTAGTTTAACGGCAAAGCAACTTTTCTGTCTCTCATTTTTTATCTCTGTTCACTGCAAGAGTTTAATTAACTTATTTTTACTTTAAGAATAAATACAACCAACAGTGTATGGAATTGTTCAAATTTGAAATTAAGTAATTACAATTAAAATGCATTTTAATTTTGTATTTCATTGCAGAGTATGGAACATAAGTACCTCCAACATGTATCATATCTGAATGTCACTGTAACTCTCCAGTAAGAGCCTGGTAGGTCATCAAGTGAAGTGATGTAGTTTTCTGCACTGACCAGCAGAGAGCGATGCTGATGAGGAAACAGTCCAGAGATCCAGGCATGAAGGAGACAGGGCTCAGTGGTGGTTCAGCTCAGTTTTCTTTTTGGTGATTGTTTTTAACTCTCGAAGTTAAGAGGTGGCAGACAGGTGGGAGCGTTCAGAGATATGCAAATTAGAAAATTAAACTCTGTCCCGTCCTTTTCTGAGCACCACTTTGACTCTGTGGAGGAAACTCAGGGGTTTTAACAAGAAGAACAAGTTTTGACCAGAAAGTCACTGAGCTCAGCTGGTTGCATCGCCTCAGTTCAGAAATAAGAGGCATCCAAAGACACCTGCTATGTGTATTAATTGTTTTATACACACTGTATTGACATGTGAACATATTCAAGATGAAGACATTGTTTCAAAGTTAAATTTGGTTTTTAACAATGAGATGTTTTTGGATTCATAATTTCTTCTATTAGGGTGTTAACCCAAAAATCAAGGAATTTATTGAACTCACAACAGTCCCAGAATGGCATTCATTCAACCCATGGAGTATTTAACATTTAGAGGTCAAATCTGATGTATTTGATCAAATATGGATTCCATTGCTGGAATGGATTCTTGAAGGCACTTTTTAAACCAAGGACAGATGGTTGAATGCTGAGGGGAAGCCTCGTTTTTGTGCATGTTTATTCTTA
This sequence comes from Paralichthys olivaceus, assembly GCF_024713975.1. Classification (NCBI taxonomy): domain Eukaryota; kingdom Metazoa; phylum Chordata; class Actinopteri; order Pleuronectiformes; family Paralichthyidae; genus Paralichthys; species Paralichthys olivaceus. The sequence continues at coordinate 5,369,509 of NC_091097.1, forward strand.
TTTTACTTCCTATACTTGAGAAGTGGAACTGTGCTGTGCTCTTTGTGTTGTCGAGGGGGGTAATCAGATGAGGGAGGGGAGATAAATGTTATATATATACATATATATATATATGTGTGTGTGTAATATTTGGATTTGATATTTAATGTATGATGTTCTTTTTTTATGAGTGTAAAAGACAGACACTGAGTCAAACTGTGTAGTTTTCAAAAGTAAAATCCAAACTTTATTAGATCATCCACCAGGCATCACTACACACAGATCTTGTCGGTGACATTTACGCCACATTTTTGGGACATTTCAAGAACATTTAAATTTTGGTAAATCTGCAGTTTCTATTTGGAATTTTTTTCCCAATTCCAATTCTCCATCTTTTCCCTCAGACATGAGAGTGACGTTCAGCACTTCAAAGTGTTGAGAGACAACAAAGGCCAGTACTTCCTGTGGTCGGAGAAGTTCACCTCCCTAGACAAGCTGGTGGAGTTCTACAAGGCCACGTCCATCTCTAAGACCAGGGAGATCTACCTCCATGACGGCTGCTCGCCCAATAGGAACGTCTCCATCCCCCAGTCGGTACGAGGCGTTTCTGTCCTTTGTTTTAGCTTGAAAACACATTTAAAGTCTTTATTTTACAGTAAAAACTTTTAATAAAAACGTCTCTTTGCTCAATGGGACCATCAATTCATTTAAAATTAAAGCACTGTCTAATTTTTTTAAATCTTTTATCTGTTTCATGTGTGGTTTGATAATGTTTTCTGATTTCAGATTTGTTAAATTCAGCAACAGTTTATAGCTACTCCTGCTAAAGCCAACAAAATCATAACATTCTATGATGTTGAAAGAGGAGTTTGATTCATCAATTAGTTAATATTATAGTATTATTATAGAATAGTTAATGTTGAAAATTAATTAATTTGATTTAATTATGAAGGTATTTTCTCATGCAAAAACGTGTTGCTTAGTCCCCTTGTTTCTATGTGAGAATTCGCTGCTGGTCTTTGCTGTTTGTACAGAACTGCAAGGAATGGTCGATTAATAAATCAACAGAAAAGTAACCAACAATCATTTTGATAACTGATTTAAGATATTTTACTAAGAAGAAATGCCAATATTTCATGACTCCAGCCTAATGTTTTTTTTGTTTTTTGAAAGTAAGATGAACATTTACGGTTTCTGGACGGTTACAAACAACAGCCGCTTTGTTAATATATAAAACAATATATATTATAATATTCCTAATATATTTATCTTGATGATGCAATGGTTACTACATTGTTTTGTCTCCATCTTCCAGGCAAAGAGGGGAAGTTTGCCTGAACAACATCACTCTGCTGCAGCGGTTGCTGCTACACCACGCAGAGCATCAGACCAGCCTCACAGCCAGCTGGTACACTCTCCTTTTATAAATACATACAACTCAAGAGCCCTCATAAACTCTCTATCTACCTTTATGGTGGTATCAGTTGTATTCAGTGAAAGCCAAAACAGACTTTTTTCTACCTTTCCAGGCTATGAGGGTGGGTCTGGAGGAACGAGCTCACACCATTGGTTACACAGGAAGAAACAGCCCCATCAGCGCCGCTCATCCTGCCCGTCGTGTATCTGAAACCTTGCCTCTACCACAGGTCAGCTCGCTGTCTGGGATTTGGTTGAAGTAGTCCAAAACAGAATTCCTTGGCTGGCTGTGGAAAAAAAGAATATACACCGCTGAAATGATGCCAAATCCCCAGGTGGCATCATCAAATTGCTTACAATGAATACTTCGTTCAGCGAATTCTCCATAACTCAATGTACAGAAAAAGTAAGGAAAAACAACAAGTGATCCCAATTTGAAAAAAAAAAACAGCAATTCATTCTTGGTGACTGACTTGATTGATTAATTGACTATAAAGTGTAATGGTAATAATATATGATAATGTTCTGTCAAATGACTAATTTTATCATTTAAGCAGCAATTCCAATTTAGAGATAATCGGGGGTAGTTTAAGTAGCAACATCAAAACACCCATTTTGCATAAATATACTCATTTCATTGGTACTTTTCTGCAGCAAATATCACACACTGATTTTCTTTATCAAGATTAATGACTTCCTGTCTGGGAAATTGGTGAAATAAACCCCCCAAAAAATACCCTCTGCAACAACACATTTAAATCCATTTAAAGGTCCAATTCAATTCAATTCAATTCAATTCAATTCAATTCAATTCAATTTTATTTGTATAGCGCCAAATCATATTATACATTATCTCAAGGCACTTTACATAGAAGGTCAGGACCTTAAAATCTAAATATAAAGAAATCCAACAGTTCCCACAATGAGCAAGCACTTTGGCGACAGTGGAGAGGAAAAACTCCGTCATTAACAGGGAGAAACCTCTAGCAGAACAAGGCTCAATGTGGGCGGTCATCTGCCTCGACCGGTTGGGGTGAGCAAAGAAAACGGGGGAAGGAGATGAGAGAGGGGTTGGAAAAGAGGGGAGAGAAGAGAGAGGGATAGTGGGGAGAGGGAAGTAGGTGAGAGAAAGACCGGGGACACTTGGGCGCCATCAGGTATCAGATCTGACTAGTTAAAAATGGAACAACAGTGTAAAGACTATTAATTACTGTGGATAACAGACACATTTGATATCATAATGAATTACTGCAATATTGTAATTAGTAATAGGAGAAGTTGTTGTCCTGAGGTTCCGGGGTCGGAGATATCTGAAATGAGAGAGAAAAAAGAGAGAGAGAGACTATGGGAGTACAAAGTGAAATAGTCATTGACATGTATTAAAATAAATAAATGAGTGAATGTGGAGGGACAGAGAGAAGTGGAGAGGTGCTCAGTGGATGATGGGACTTCCCCCAGCAGTCTAGACCTATAGCAGCATAACTAAGAGATGGTTCAGGACTCACCTGATCCAGAACTAACTATAGGCTTTATCAAAAAGGAACGTTTTGAGTTTAACTTTAAATGCTGAGATGGTGTCTGCCTCCTGAACCCAGAGTGGGAGTTGGTTCCACAGGAGAGGAGCCTGGTAGCTGAATGCTCTACCTCCTGTTCTACTCTTACAGACTCTTGGAACCACTAGAGAGCCTGTGTTTTGTGAAAGAAGTGATCTATTTGGATAATATGGTGTTATCAGCTCTTTGATATATGAAGGTGCTTGATTGTTAAGGGCTTTATATGTGAGGAGCAGGATTTTGAAATCTATTCTGAATTTTACAGGGAGCCAATGTAGAGAAGCTAAGACAGGAGTAATATGATCTCTCCTTCTAGTTCCTGTCAGCACTCGTGCTGCGGCATTTTGGACCAACTGGAGATTTTTTACCGATTTCCTGGGGCATCCTGATAATAAGGAATTACAGTAATCTAATCTAGAGGTAACGAATGCGAGGACTGGTTTTTGGACTTAGACAGGATGTTTCTAATTTTGTTAATATTGCGCAGGTGGAAGAAAGCTGTCCTAGAGACTTGTTTTATATGTGGGTCAAATGACATGTCCTGGTCAAACATCACTCCAAGGTTCCTCACAGTGGAGCTGGAGGCCAAGCTGACACCATCCAATGTAACTATCTGTTCAGACAGTGATTCTCTAAGATGTTTAGAGCCGATTACAACAACGTTTATATTCAAACACTTTATATTTACATTGAGGGGACCCTCTCTATGGAGGCCGTCATGTTTTTTGATTAGTCCAGACTGAACAAACTAAACACCTTTTGAGTTTTTATGATAAATTAAGCTACCACAGGTTCTTTTTCATGTTTGGAAGGAGAGGGTGAGGTGAGGGGTGTTCACCTGCAACATGCAATTTCAACACTACATATCTCAAAATTCTACACACTGTACCTTTTAATCAGTACTCAAATTTGTAATTTGAGAAAGTTCTTCATAATTTTTTTTCACTGCAGTGCTCCACTGTCAAGTGTTGATCAGTGTTTGGTTTTTCCTTCACTGTCACACAGAGGCCGTCCGTGGTGCAGGTGAGGGCACTGTACGACTTCACCGCAGAGGAAGGCGATGAGCTCGGTTTCTCTGCGGGAGATATCATTGAAGTGCTAGATCGCTCGGATGCATCTTGGTGGAAAGGGAGGCTGCGGGGGAACACCGGGCTGTTTCCTGCCAACTACACAACGCAGCTGTGAGAAAACACCCCAGGCGACACTCTTACTCTGCCTACACATTCACAGACTTGCTCTGCAAGTGCAACGGCCCTGAATGTGCGTTGTTTTTTTACACTGACCCAGTCAGTGACTCATCTAATCACTGCACTGCATGTTGGCACTTCATCAACACGCCGGTTTCGGAATGACTGAGTCAGTTTGTGTTTTCAGATCATATTATATACATACAACTCGGTGCTATGCTTGATCAGGTTTTATTGGACTGACTTATTCACAAAGGAGCAAAGGCACATCCCAAAACAGGAGCTGCTGCAGGTGGCAGCTGTACTACAACATGTCTGTCAGCATATTTATTTGCTCGTTTGCCAGTCTGCCAGTGAATTGACGGTTTCTGCTCATGCTATTAGTTTTGTTATATTTTATACCATTAAAAGTTTTGAATTAAAAAAAATGTGGATTTCTCAATGCAATGTCCTCAATGGTCACTGACGTGGTAATAAATAGATTTGTATCTCCGATTTGTCAACTTTGAATGACAAAGGCTCTCTGGGGATATATAAAGACTTCCTGCTTTTTATTCCCCATAAAGCACAGTAGATTCTTGTATTCTACATTTATATGGAAACATGACTTATTCTTTCATTAAATGATTTCTGCAAAAGCCAGAACTGCTATGAATAAAAGCAGAAATAAGAGGCAAGAGGTGGCCTTTGGAAAAATAGCTGCACCAGAGCCTGTACCCTAGATTGAGCTGCATCCTTGGTGCTGGATGCTTCAAAGCATGTGGTCTCATATTTCTGCCGGTGTAGAGTTAACAGTGGATTTGTCAGCAACTTGTAAAGTTAAACATTTCATGGATTACAATCACAAAACCCGAAAATCTTCTATATGCAAATGACAAAACTTTGACACTTTGTCTTGTTGTCTGCTGATAAATGTATTTATTTACAAATGAAATGCTTCATTTGGCACAGCTCATTTCATGGAAAACTTCCTCATAATTTAATCAAAAAGATTTTGTTTTTTTAGTCATAAAGTAAAAAAAGAGAAAGTGTTGTTTATAATGGTTAAGTAGCTTAAATGTTGTTGTTTTTTTTTGTTTTTACAAAAAAGTAGAGAAATCCAAAGTAGGTAGATAAGGGGGGAAAAAATCATAAACTGCCATCAATATCCATAATTTCCCCAGAAATGCTCATTTGAAACACAACATCACTAAATGTCACCTCTGAGACGTTTTCAACCAAAAATTGACATCAAAAGCATCAAAAGCATAAAAAGCATGATGCAGAACAGTTGTCCTGGATTGCATTGGACAGAACCATGTACTTAGATAAGTAGTTTGGTGAATTATACAGTTAAAAGACCAAATAGACGTACACCTTTGTCAATTACTAATCCTTTTTCTAATGTTTTAGAAAGAATGTTTTTACAGAATGTCTATTTTTTGTCTCTGTGCTCAGCAGTAAGGGTTACAGTCCTTTATGTTATATATATTTTAACTAAGGGATATCTGCATTTTATTTTTTTACAAAAAACATGTTTAACATATGACGCTGTCCTCACTTTCCCCAGACAGTGTCTTGATTTATCTGCTGCTTGTGTTATTTATTTGTGATAAAACAGGAATATAAACTAAGTATTTTCTAAATGCCGCGTCAGTCCCATGATGGTCATGAAGGAGCCTCCAGATTTTGCAGGTCAATCAAACGTACTCATCATTTTCAAGCCCAGCTAATCTCTGCAATGCAGACTCATCGTTTTTCGCTGTGAGTATTGAAAACTTGTTGACTCAATTGTTTGCCAAACAAACGATGTTGATTAATAGAGAATATAAACAGAATATCGGTTTACAGGAAAACAAAAACAAGCTAATAAATAACAGTGAGAGCAACACCATCAAAATAAACTAACACACAGCATCAACATTGTTCACCATATATAGCCTATATACGTAGATACAACTATTAAATCACTCACATTGGGTTTCCAATCAGGAGAGTTATAGATAGAAGAGACCAGCTTTATTGTGAAAGCCGTGTAACCGGAAGCTGTTCAATAATGGAAGGTCTTTATTCAAACCGTGGCCCCGCCCCCTGCTCCTACCTGTGCGCTCAGGTAGCGTCAGCGGCCGCTGGACCAGAGGAACTGTTATCTGTCATGGCGGAGTCTCAGCTGCTGTGTATGGACGATGAACACGTCAACGAGAAGATCCTGGAGTCCAGACCCGAGTTCTACTACAGCGAGGAGCAGCGAGCGGCCCTGGAGCAGCTGCTCCGGAGCGGGGACGGCGCCTTCAAGATGCGCCTCAAAGACGACAACGTCAAGGACTTCCTCTCCGCCCGGGAGGTGAAGTCCCTCCGCAAAACCTTCCAGGAGTATGACTCCGACAGCGACTCCGAGTCCGCGGACCAGGACAAGTCCAAGGGCTCCTCCAGCGCCGACTCCGGGGTCCACTCCACCTACTGGCCCGAGATGTCCGACACTGAGGTCCCGCCCCTGGACATCGGCTGGCCCGGCAACGGCGGCCACTACAAGGGGGCGACCCGGGTGTCCGTGTACACCCACCCAGCCAAAGAGAGCGGACCCCACATCAAGGAGGTCGTGAGGAGACTGATACAGGAATCACACAAGGTGAGTTCACTTCCAGCCCGGGTCTGCAAATCCCGATCATTTTGTTGAGTGATCACTTTGTCTAGTGAAAGGTCAGAAACTCCCAAAGGAAAGCCTCAAATCCTCACACGGTGAGAGAAGCATCAAGAGCAAGGGTGAGTCATGTGTAATAGATTTAAAATAGTTGATGATTAATTGTGTTAATGGAGTCATTCTGAGAGAGGAGATGGACAAACTGCAGAATCACTGCAAACCAAGTGAATCTACAGTTTACTGATGAAACCTTTAGGGACTGTGTCAAAATGACTTGTATTGGGAATGCTGCTAAAGCAAGGCCCTTGAAATGCTCAAGTATTAAAAAAATAATACTTACACCACAGGAAAAGAAAGCTGGAATCGACATCTAACAATGATGTGATCGTGGCGAAAGCATCTTTATTTTAGTGCGTATGCCACTTCTCACGCAAACGTTGGGATCTATAAAAAACAAACTTGATGGGAGAATGTGTGCACTTGTACGCACTTGCAAAAACTTGCAATAGCTGCAGTTACTGCAGTGGTAACTAGAAGGAGGATAACAGGACATTTATGCTAAAAACATGGTGTAAATGACGCTTGGATGACACCACAGGAGCAGATGCAGGCGTTTCTGTTTTTTTTCAGTTTTTTGTCTTTTGAAAAACATTTACATAAATTGTGTTGGATCTGTTTACCCCTGAAACTCACCCCCTGGACTCAAACACTTCACCCACCCCTTCATCGGCATAGTTGTGCGTAGATAATGAGTGAATTTTTCGTTTTTTGGTGAGCTACCCCTTTAACTTAATTAACAGTATCAGCAACTCGTTGCCACTCCGCGGTCTTTCTTCACCTCCACCTCTCTAACAAGCTCCTCGATGTCGTTGTCAGAAAGTTGACACTGATTCTCATCACTTGATGATTCATCATGGAAACCCATTGGTCTGCAGGGTAATTTAATATTCATGAGGTGTTTTGTGTTGAACATTTATGGTTCAATGTGGCCGTGTAGAGGGATATGAGGCTGATTCATGTGTAAGTTTCAAGGTGGAGTTTGATTTAAAAAATGGAACCTTTTTTGCGTACGCCATTTTCGGTCTTTGTATAAATAAGTATGAATCCTACGCACTGTTTTTATAAACTAGGCTTCAGGTCCTTTAACTTAATGAAACAAAAAAAAGAGGGTAGCCCGTGATAGATCCAATATTGAAGAAGGTGGTGAGTTTTTCCAGTACTTACCTTCATTACTATATTATAATATTTCTTCACGCACATCTGACAGTTTGAAGAACTGCTGCAACAGTTAGCACAAAGGTTGAAGTTTCTTCTTGAGTATTTACTTTGACAAAGCTCCCATGTGTTTGTAAACAGTCCCAGCAGAGCACGTTTGGTTCATTACCTTTCTGTTGTGTCGCCTGTTGCTTGATCCTCCTGAAGTACTGAGCAATTGCTAAAGAGAAATATATGAAATAATCGACAAACGCATTTTAAATCTGACTAGATAGAAGAAAAAGCTCTGCTACTAAATGTGATGTCAACAAAACACATTCTGATTGGATTAGATGTGTAGTTAGCACATTTTTATTATTTTGCAAAGGGCCTTAGGATTCAATTAGTGCCTTTATGTGTGAACTCATTAACTCTAAATGTAATTAAGTTTTACACTGCTTCAGCGTTGCATAATAACCAACCGTGTAATAAAACTTATCACTGGCTGTTTATTTACTTGGCCCACAGCCAAGTAACCGATCTGAAGTTTACACACACAGATATCATTTTAAACTCATTACATCTGGTATTATAATGTGTTTCCAGTGTCCACAATGAGATCTAATCGCTCTGTGCACGTCATATCCTCCTTTTGTCTCCACTTTCTCCCATTGTACAAAGATGAAGGCAAAATATCTCAGATTTGACTCATTTGGAGCCGGCCTCTGCAGTAATGATTGTGCTGTGCGATGCACGATATCCAAGTCTGACTGATACACATGCTAAACCCATCACGAGTGACTAATTAAAATCAAACTTATCAGAAACACTTGAACAAACATCAGTGTGATTAAAAACTACTAAAAAGGACAGGAACCATTTTTGAGAAAAAAACGATTTAACGTGTATTTCAATGACTTTTTTGGTTTATTGTGCAGCTATTCACCAGGCAGCAATCAAGACGGGTTGGCTTCACTTTAAAGGGAGCCTTCATGTCCTCCATCTTTCTGTACAGTATTAGAGGGAGATATTAGCCATCCATGACAATGTGAGGGTCTGACATAACATGATATAACTATTTCCTTTCATTTATCGTGCTGGTTTTTAACAACCGCGTCCGATCGGTATTTTTGTTCTCGTAGTTATTTCATGTGGATTGACAATGTAATTGCATTTACACTTGCAGTCACTATGCATCCCTTATCACCTCCAGAAGTAATTGGTTGTTTCTTATTGTGTAGCATTCTCCAACAAGACATACCACTTCCTCCTGGGCAAACATTCAGCTGATTAACCTTAGTACATTTTTAATAACTGAACATTATCACCTTGAGTGAAGGAAGAGCTTGATGCAGGACCGTTGTATAATTACTCTCGATTATTTTTACAGTGTGTACTCCTGAGTGTAAATCTTGAAATGTACTTTTTTTCAATGCATCGTCAAGGATCAATGTACAAAAACAAATATTATTGCACCTGGTCCCAAGGTCAAACTGTGAAGGTTTATGTCTCTTTAATTTCTTATTATATCATGCAGAACAATACAGTAAAATCAGTTACAGGTAAATTATACAAACACAAGTCGTTATATAACTGTTGTATAACTAAAACACATAAAACCACATGTGTGTACATCATATTTTGCACATGCAGAATTTTCCATGGACTGGCTAACCCTAACCCATGGCAGTAATTTCAGTTGTGAACAAGTTTTAACAAGCTGAGTCACCTGTGGTTCAGACGTTGGAGGCAGAGCTGCTGTAAATGTCAGCTGCACATCAGGACTTGCATCAGAACGATTAGACTCTCAGCCTCCCCCAATATCCTGCAGCCCAGTCATTCAGGGTTTCTTAAGCCCTTCCTTTATTTGTCCCACTCAGATTCCCACTGATCATTGACCTGCCAGGTATGCACAAGCATTAAAAAAAGCCCTGACGAGGCAAACGCTCACGTATGATTGGTTTGATATTTAGCACCAGAGGCTTTAACTGTTTGGTAAAGTGATAGAGTTTGTTCTGACTGGCTTAGAAAGCACAGTTTCTCCTTTTTGAGGTGGGGAGGATCGTACAGCCTGGAGCTTGATTCATAACTAATATGATATTCGTGATCAGGGTTACTGTTGTGTTTTTTCAGGAAATGTATTTTACAGTAATATCAGGTAAATAGATTTTCTTTCAAACGCACAAATTAGAAAGCACAAATGTTAACTGAACTTCAAGAAAATGTGAATAAATGTTTCAATTCCATCTCTGAGCAGAATGTGAATATTTGGAGATAGAGACTTAGAGATGCCAATTCTACAGCTGAGTGCCACAAAAGAAGATTCTTTAAGATAAGGTGATTCAAAGACGTGTTTAATGGAAATACAGCATCTGTGGTTAGACGGTTACTTCCCTCATCGCTCCGCACAGATCTGAAGTTTTCATCTGTTGAGTAAAACTTTTCTGCCATTTGGAGATTTTGTTTTTCACTTTGACATTTCAACTTGTTGTTTCACGTCCCACATGAATATGTTTTAATAAAAATCCACCTCATGTTAACATATAAATTGTTTTAAGTTAATCCCCAGGGAAATCCTGAAACAATTGCCAAACAACTAAACTACAAGCAACATCTGGTAGGAAGTGTGACATTGTCATATTAAAAGCTCTATTGACATTTATGCGTGTGATTAAACAAAAAGTTAGAAATGAGAGTCAGTCGTCTTCGTAACTTTGCTGCCACAAAGTCAACTGTGACCATTTCTGTTTTAGATGTCAGCATGTTAAATAAAGATTTAATCGCAACTAGTTTTGCAGACAGAAAGTTGGAATCTAAAACCCTAAATACGCTCCTCAAGGAAAAAAAGGTTCACAGAAAGTTGATCTGATTTGTTTAGTTGCCTTAATGTTAGGGTTAGGGTCGCCTGGTGCGAGGAAATTGTTGTGGCCTGGAAACTCTATGTTGATCAGCTATTATTCACAGTTAAAGAGGCGAGTAAATGTTGTCCTGACTCTACTGTCCCTGCTCTCCTGACCTTCACTGATGTGTCTTACTGGAAAAGCTCTATTTGACTCACACACAGTGAAACACACTCTGTGGAGGCTGTAAACATGGTTTTAGTCTGGATGAGCAGGAAACAGACGCACAAATAAAATAATTATCCGGCTTAAGCCCTGTGCCCGAGTTCTTATAGGATAATAAATTAATTCTCTTTATTATCAGTTTACAGGAACCTTGACAACTTAATAAGCTGCTCAAATGCTAAGACTGCTCCTCTTGAGGTGAAGTAAATAATTATCTCTGAAAGGCTGCCAAACACTTGACACAGTAGTTCTGCATATCAGGATCCTAAAGTTCAAATTTAATACCGACAGAATGACATGCACAGATTGTGGAGGTTGAAAAAAACTACATACTGTCAGAGAAAGAGAGAAGGCTGTTGAAATGAGCTGTGAATAGTGAGCAGCACAACACCATTATTAATGGACCCCGATGGAAAACGTCTCAAGGTCAAGGATAGATGTGCAGAGAAGCCGTAAGACGTTAGGAAAAGAGAACCACGGTGCAGAATAATTCTGACTTTACTTATCCAGCTTTATTCATAACAGAAGTTACGTACAGACCATAGACTGTACAGGAGAGTGACAAACTCAACTCCAATTCAAGAACATAACAAAATGTCTTAATTATAGAGGTTTTCAGTTTATTTAGAGAATCAACAAAATAGATTTGATTGAAAAATGAACATAATGAAACAGGACTGAAATGTTGAATAATGACAAATACAAGTTAAGAAAGTTGAGATATTGAAATAATAAAAAAAGAAAAAAGGAGCAAGAGGCCAGAGTAAATGATGTTCAGACATGTGTATAATTTGGGCATTTCACAATTTGGGGGATTGAAATTGACTTGTATACAATTTGTATTAAGTTCTGATGATTTTATTGTAAAACTATGAGTTCAATATGCTTGTTGATTATTCCTGACTGGACAGGAATCAGGAGCTCAGACGACCATATGAGGATTTGCATTAGTTCGTCTCATGAGAATAAAACAGCAGATTACATATTGACATAAACTAAAGGGATCCAAAATCAGATTACAAACACAGTGTCACTGTTCAAGACCACTGCCAAAGGATGCAGACGGACTCTATCCATCAGTGGTTAAAGTTCATCAACTCTGTCAAACCAAATGATGTGCGGTAAACTCATCTTTAACTATCTGTCTTCTTGGAGGGACTGGATGAAAATGTCACCACATTTAAAACCATCAGCTAAAAACCCTTCAGGCAGAGGACATGTCATAGCTTGGCTCTTAGCCTCGTCAGGATACATCAAGTTAAAGAGTGCCTTTTAAATAACAGATTCTCTCTCATGACAAAACTCTTGATTCGCTAATTCGTGGTATCATTGTGTTTTGTATAATTGATTAACATTGAAAACATAAGGCAACGTAGCATTGTTACATCGTAGAATTACTGTAAGGCAGCAAAGTTACCAGTTTGTGCCAAAATGTGATGTGTTATTTCCCACCCGTCCACCAAGTTTTGTGGAAATCCATACAACAGTTTTTGTGTCATCCTGCTGACAAACAAACGAGCAATAAAAACATCACCAGCCAATTCAATGTTGTCAGTTCTCTTGAGACAAGATTAAAACTTTGAATCATTAACAAGTTATCACCGGTTAAGCAGTAAACATAAGAGGGACACGAAGGTGCTTTCCTCAATACACGATCCAACCATCAGGAAGGATGAATAATTATTAACCATTTAAACTGATGCACAGATTACTTTTCACATTTCGTGTCATTAATATCGTATGATTGTATGTCTCACGCACACACACACACACACACACACACACACACACGTGTCTACCCGAAAAACTTGTTGGATCAGGCTGATACATGAACACCAGAGCTACAGGAAATAAGGAACTGGAAAAACTCTCACATGATCTGGCTGAACTGACCTGAGATATGCAAACCCAGTGTGGCTGTAAAACGCTCCACTTGTTTCTCTATTAAAATTTACAGTGCAGTAAAATGTACTGTATGTGATATATCTTGTGAAGGTGTTTTAAATTGTCTGGAAAAACAAGTTCCACTGAATCATCAACTGTTACTTTCTATTTCAATGATGAGCTCACAATTTCAATCCCAACAGTAATAATAGTCATTGTGTTTACCTGCGATGGGAGGGGTGGACATGTTTTTATTGGTCTTACTGTTGCAGCAGGCGGGTCTGCAAATATGTCGGCAGCTCCACATCAGAGTGTGGAGTGTCTGCTACTTAATGTGTAGTTTCAGTTCTCACTTCTCTTTCAGCTCCAATCTAGAACATTTAAAAACTTTCACTCAACTCTGCAATAAAAAAAAAAGAAGGTGAAGAAGGTTTACTGTATAAAATTTCCTTTATGTATCAAAAACAAAACTATTTAAAGTTCAAACAAGTGCCAGTTATAAGCTAATATAATCTTCATTGCTTTTTGTTTGTGTGGCCGACTGTTAAAAGTGATCACGCAAAACTACAGAACTAGACTGATAGGAACATGGGTAGAAGGGAGGGGTCATGGGTCAGGGAAGAACTTCTCCAGTGGTCTCGATTAAAGGGGCAGAGCCAGGACACATTTAGAGGACTGATATCTTTGAGTGTTTGCTATCAGTCTAGTTAGTGGTGTATTTTAATACAGCCCCAACCAGGGGTTTTTGGCGATCTTGAAAAAATGTTTAATTAAAATAATGAAATATTGTGCATATTTCTTATTTTAGTTTAAAATTAGGTTATTAAGAATATTTTAATTCAGAATTCAAGACATTTAAATTTGTATTGATATATTACAGAATGTTTTTTGTGTTGGGATCAGGATACAGGAAGTGAACAGCCTCCATCGGTGCCACATTATAATTGTCCTCCACAATTCTAATTGTTTCTCAGGTGGTGGCCATAGTCATGGACATCCTGACGGATCTGCAGATCCTTCAGGACCTGCTTGATGCCTCGTCACGACGCGGGGTGGCCATCTACGCTGTGCTGGAGGCCAGAGGAGTGCCCCACCTCCTGGATATGTGCACCCGGCTGCAGATTAATGCGGTGCATCTGCGGGTGAGAACTGAGCTCAGCAAACAGTGCAGAGCATGACACAGGGAGGGACTTGCTTATACAACCCACAGAGAGCAAATTAGAACGTTTGAAGGAAAACACCTAATGTAACTCCTGTTGTAAACAATGTCAGTGACTGCAATAATGATCATGGCTTAAAGTGTCTCAAGTGTCCTGCCCTTTGAGACGGTGTGACAAAGTTAGTTTGTTTTTTAGTGTTAAAGCATGGCAAATGACTTCTAAGTGGGTCATTTCTAAAGGGTGTATAAACTGTAGTTGAATTCATTTATAATTTCCTAAAGCCATAAGCCAGTGATAAGAACACATTTTGAGATGCCAGGTGATGGAAAATCTTATCTTAGCTCTTTTTATTAGACAAACCTCACAAATGGAATGAAAAATTAGCTTCAGGACATCTGCATTAAAATCCACTTCATGTAAAACCTAACACTGATTAACTATGTCTATAGATATTTGTTTTGTGCAAAACCTAAAGTATTACAATTGAAGAGAAATCACAGTAAATTGAAATTGTTGGTTTAGAACTTTCCTATTTAGTTTAAATGAATAACAATGCTCTGTGTTTCTATTAAGTAATAATGCAATCAAAGATGTTGAGAGACCATTGATAAGAACCCAAGGTTTTGCATTTTCTGTTAAGTCATTGGGTTTGAATGAATAATCGTTTGGCTTTTATTAGTAAGTATTATTTCTTAAGCGCTATTTTTTGTAACTGCATGCGTCCAAATTAAGCAGGTTTTTTTCTTGCAAATCTTGCAAACTGCTCATTAGCTTCATATTTGGCGTGTGTATGAGAGAGAAAGTGCCGAGGAGGTTATGATGCATTTTGGGTCTGAAGGAAGAAATATTTTTTATAGGAAATACCACATAAGATTTTGATCCACTTATGAAACCTGGCGTAGTAATACATAAACTTTATTTTCTTAAAAAGCAAACACAGTGGCTCCAATGGGGTATCAAACATGGGATTTTTTTGAAAAATGAAATGTTGAAATCCTGGGAAAACACAGACCAGTTCATTACGGCCCAAGAATTCCACCATAGATTGAATAATATCATATTGTTTTATTTGTGAACTTTTAATATTATATGTTACAGATCCTGTAAGAAATGACCGCAAGTGCTAAATCAACAGCGAACAGCAGTTCACTGAGCCAGACCGTCATCCTATCTCCTCAGGGACACAATACCCAGCCTTATCTGCTGTAACGCCGAGTTTTCTCGCTCCAGTCTAGTTGAACTGGAGCACTGAAGTACCTGGCTGTGGTGGTGTCAGTTGATAAGGCAGTGAAAGGCCTTTTCAGAGCGCTGGGCTCTGTTACTCTTACTTCTTACAAATGAACATTCATAGATCCTGAGAACAGATCCAAAAACTGTAACTGGATGCTTCACCTCCACACTGGGGTTGACAGGCGAGGAAAGCCTCCTCCCAGTGTGTCTACTAACTATTGATGTCTCCTTTTCTTTCCCAAGTAAACATATGTGGCTAAAGGGTTCGAGTTCAACCCTTTTAGTTCTTGAGAAAATTGACTTTATGTTGAAAGGTGTGACCGCACAGTTTAACTTGGCATCACCTTTGATTAACCAGTCATCCCTGATACAACAGGGCACCTTTAATAGCTGTGGCCCAGTGCGTTTACTCAGGCATACCTGTGTGATTTTAAGCCTGCTGAAATGTGTAATTAAGTGGGTGTTTCTTTACAGAACCTTCGTGTGCGGATGGTGAAAGGTGCAGGACTGGCCCTGTCGTTTGGAAAACTGCCCGGCTCCCTGTGCTCCAAATACATGTTGGTGGACGGAGAGAAAGTTATGTTTGGGTCTTACAGGTGAGCCTAGAGATTTTTGATATTACATAGAATGCAATTGAATGTGTTCCAGGAATGTCTTCAAAGAATTGAAAAATGTTAATATAAATTCAGTAATTCCACTTATCAACTGCAAGCATTTATTTTCTACATTAGATTACTAGTCATTATAAATTTCCATAATTGTTCAAAACATATCGCACAAAAATATTTTATTTTGAAAATGTATGATGATAATTACACTGACCATCAGATTCAAAAGTCAAGATTCTAGCTTTAAATTTAAAAGAGCCCGACATATTAATCAGTTGAATAAAGATAAAAAGGTTTAATGATTTTCACAAATGTCCGATATCGATATCTGATATAAAAACTTATTTTACAGAATAAACAACGCAGATAAATGTGCATTCCTTTTTAAATTTATACAATTATTTAAATTTTCTCATTTTAAGTTTTACATATTTGGTTATATTTGTGTTTGATAAATATCAAACCTCAATAACATTTTTGTCACAAGGGTTTTATAACAAGATCTTAATTATCATCCGCCCTTGACAAGCGACCAATGATAAACATCCGCACATGTGTACAGACTCACAAAAATCTTCATAGGAGTAAAAACTAATAACACCACTAAGTGCAGCACATTAAACATGTTGAATGACTTGAATGCTCTATTGTTGCAGATCGTCCATTTCACTTGTGTTGGCAGTTTTGTATAAAACCTGTGTGAGATTAATCTGTGGCAGAAAGCTTTTTCAATATAATTAACCAGGCTCAGAGAAATAATCACGATCCCTTCATGTGTATGGAAAGAGAGGTTTTCATCAATATGTATGTGTAGGAGTGTGAATTACAGGAAGATGAATTGACAGCTAATGATTAGCACGACAGTTTTTTACCCTGCAGTTATGCTCGCTGCTTATTCTGGCTGTACTATTTTATCATGCTGCCACAATGTTTTTATAAATGGGTCCCTGTTGTGTATGCACATAAAATCCACTTTGTATTCCCTTCTTACTTGAACTTGACACATACTTCACCCACTCTCCTTCAAAAAGAATCAGATTTAACTCTGTAGGATACAGAGTTAAGAGTTAAGCTCCTGTGTGCAGCAGCGTGCCTGCAAGCAGATGACTCATCCGTCAACACATCATCTCTCTAACCTGGAAATGACTAACAACGGAGTCCACTGGTTAAACACGTCAGTTTGTTAGTGATAGACAAAAAACAAAACTTGAAAGACAGATTTGTGCCAAGTGAAATGAGCACAGTCATGTTTTGACTCGTCATGCCTCTTTAGGTTTAGATTACGGAGTGTGTAAAAACTGTCTGTTGTAGCTTCTTAGGGCTGCTATATTACAAAATGCTTTTAAAGGATTCAAATAAGAGTGGTAGCTTCAGCAGTCATTAGTTAGATTTATTACAAAAGCTGACCTATAACAACACTACAGCACTTTCTAGTTTTCTCTGGTGATCGCACATGTCGTAATCTTTATAGAGCTATAGCTTTATAAAACACAATATTGTAAAAAATCCACAGGTTAGCTTGACTTAGCATAAAGACTGGAACCGTGGGAAACCGGTGGCTCTGTCCATCTACTTAAAAGCCCCTCGGATGTTTAAATGATTAAAGTGTTCTTCCATTAATGTAAAAATAGTGGCTGGCGCCTTGATCTATATCAGTGTTAGAGATAAATCAGGCTTTTATATTAGGGCCTTAATTTCCAGTTTCCCTTGTTTGCAAGGCAAACTCCGTATACCTGTTTATCTTGATAAATTAAATTAAATTTCCATCTTTATAGCCCTTGCTCAGTGCACCAACAGTCGCACCAGGCAGTGACTGAATACTGTATTATAGTGACTATGATTAACCATTTGAGCAGTCATAATTGAGGCCCCCAGCTATTGGCACACTGCCATTATTTAAATAATAGCTGTTAAATGACAATATCCATAATCTTGTGTAATTTGAGTGAAAAACAAAGTGTAAAAATTTTATATATATATATATCAGATGTTAATTAATGAGCTGGTGGTTTGTGTTATTTTCAGGAAGGCTTGCTGCTAACATGCATGTTTAGAGGCAGAGTGTGTTGTCAATCTTTTCACCTAACCTTCCCACGATTCCCTCAAGAGTTTCTTTTGGTTTACGCCCTTTTCCTCTTCCAGCTTCACCTGGAGTTCGTCTCGGATCGACAGAAACATGATCACAGTGATGTCGGGACAAATCGTGGACTTCTTCGACAACGACTTCAGGGAGCTCTATGCCGTGTCTGAACAGGTGGACCTCTACAGGGAGTTCAACATCACCAAGCCACCCATCGCTCCGCCAAAGCCAAAGGTGGAGCAAATCGTACCTCTGTCAGTCTCCACATCTCGCTTTCAGGTGTCGGTCGGGGACTCCAGACATATCGACCTGAAGGTGCCAGCTCATAAATACCACAATCCAAAATATTCTCTGGTTATCGGGAACAGAATGGGCCTCACAGGTTCCCTCCAAGACCTTTCGACTCACACAGACTCGCTGCTCGGACTGAACCAGAGGAACGGCCTGCAGAGAGACTTCCTTCACCCCAGCAGAGAAAAGGAGGACTGGGTCTCCCCGCAGAGTCCTGCTTCACCCACAGAGGAGGACGGAAAAGGGAGTTTGAAGAATAACCAGTTGTTAGGCGCGAAAAAACAGCGCAGCTCCTTTAGGCACTTCTTAAAAGGCAGAGGAGCCAACCAATGCTCGGAGACTATAAAGGAAGGAATGGTCTCTCCTCAGAGCCCCTCACCTGCCTGGAACGTGTCCGAGACCAAAGATATTGTAGAAAATGAGGTGGAGGACTCCTTTGAGATCATTGAGAAACCAGGTGCACTGAAATCCAAAATAAAGAAGCCAGCAAAGCTCATTCAGAGGAGCATGTCTCTGCAGACCATCAACACAGGAGATGAAGACGGTACGTGGAGTTTTTACCTGATTATTAAGCCTGTTTGAATGGTCAAATTTAGTGTTTACAGCTGTGCAGAGCCCAGTTTTACAACAATGAGAATCTTCAGAAAATTAACTAATTACTATAGCTCGAGTCCAATCACAACCAGAGTTTTAGTCCCAAGATCAGAATGAGTGACTGCAAATACCAATCATTTTCTTTCTCAACCTTCTTGTTTGTCTATGAAATGTAAGATACCGGTGACTCTGAATCAAGAACAAAAGTTGTATTTTTTGTTCGACAATTTGACAATTTCTTTTAATGTACCCCAGTCCAAATGCAATATGCAGGTTTTTGTACCAATACCAAAACGACTGAAAACTTTATTAGGTACTTTTTGAAGCAGATTTTTACTCCTCACAGTGCAATGTTTAGTAAAACACGTACATTTATGAAACAACTTAATGCCTAAACAATAAAAATAAAAAGCACTCAGATTTAAAAATTGTGTTCAATTGAATCATCTGTAAAAATATTTAAATGATAGTGTTATGGTAAACTAAATAGCTACTGGCTGTAGTTTAACGTTCAGAAAGCACCCCCTTACTGCTAAAAACATCTTGAATTTGCAAATCTGAGGAAACATTTGACTTCAACCTGATTCACTTGGTTTTAAAGATTCTATAATCAATGGTGAATATTGGACTTAGATTAATCAGAGGAAACAAACATGA
Organism: Paralichthys olivaceus; assembly: GCF_024713975.1. Taxonomy (NCBI): domain Eukaryota; kingdom Metazoa; phylum Chordata; class Actinopteri; order Pleuronectiformes; family Paralichthyidae; genus Paralichthys; species Paralichthys olivaceus. The sequence continues at coordinate 5,389,027 of NC_091097.1, forward strand.
CTCCTATTTAAAGTTATTTGATAATGTAGGTAAAAAAAAAAGAGATAATTAAGTGATGATATTTAAAAAACTTGTTTCCACTGCTGTCAAAAAAGTTATTGTTGGTTTAACCAATCCTGAGACACAAAACTGACCCTGATTGTGATAATAATAAATCTTCACCTTGCTAATTTAAGTCATTTCTTAATGAATCTTGTCTTTTTTTTTGTCTAAACAGGACTGAAAAGCCGGCGGCGTCCTCCAAAGAAGAACTGCATCCAGTCATGAGATCAGAAACAAGAGTCGTGTCTGTTAGGGTCATAAAGAGCAGCTGGAGGATCTGTTGGTCAAACATTATGCAACAGCTGAGTCACCTTACAGTAACCAGGTGATGTTACCTTAGGAGAACCGAGTCTGCGCTGTGACGCTTCAGTGTGGGTGACAGTCCTCTGCTGTGCATCATGGGAATCCCCATTAAAGAGATGTTTAACTAATCATGAGGAAAAACTGCGGCAAACCTTCAACTTTGTAGCCAAAGTGCTGATGGAGGAGATGTCATAGCCATCATTTTGTTTCAGTTTGTCGGTATTAAATTATTCTACAAGTGTTTTTATATTCGTCACTTTCATGCTTGAACACAACAGAGTCGCCACGGCGTTGCCCAGGTTGCGCGGTTGGATTACATGACGCCCCTGGTTGCTATGGAGGCAGGAAAAGTGATCAGTTGTGCTGTTGTCCCTGAGTTTCATTTTACAGACGACCCTTGGAAACAGAAGCAGTTTTCAGCAGAGTGTGTTGTACAAGCTGTGAATAATGTAGAGTGGACACAGTCTTGCTCTGTTAAGAGCATTTCTCGTCTTTAATCCAAGTGACATTCGTAAGAGATTAAAAATGTGAATCCTTGAGAACCACTTCAGATGCAAATGATCACTCTTTTGTAGCAGAATTTTTATAAATAAAGTTATTTTAATTTGATAATAACTTAAAACTGGTTTGTTTGATTAAATGTGAAGTAAAATTTGGTGCAAATAAATTAAACACATTTTCCTGAAGCCAAACGTCTTAATAAAAGGTTCAGTAGATGTGGGATAGACTACATTTATATAATGGTCTTCTTATCTTCAGGACAGCTCAAAGTGCTATCACAAACCAGCCGGGATCAAACTACCAACCTTCTGGAGCTTAATGCCCCTCACTTCACCCTCCCCTTTCAAACATGACAGAGAACCTGTGTCAGCCTTCAGTTGTCGTAAAAACTCAAAAGGTGTTTAGTTTGTCCAGTCTAGACTACTGTAAAAAACATGGCGGCCTCCGTAGAGAGAACCTACTCCTGATGTAAATATAAAGTATTTAAATATAAAAGGTGCCATTCTAGGGTGAAGAAAACAAGAATTTGTACACTTTAGGGGAAACACACTAGTGAAAACATCACTAGGATTATTTTATATTCGATTTCTGCAAAAATCTTACACACTGAACCTTTAAGGAGGACATTTAAGTCATTCCTTGTTTACTGTTAGCTCTATAGCTTTGTGCAAAGCCAAAGAAACGTGTTCCCTCTACAAGCACATTTTATACGTCAAAATAAAGCTTAGAGAATATAAAAAGTGTTCAATTCTTCTTCTGACAAGACAGGGGTACTTCAGGGGCCAATCAGATTTAAGTAGGGCCTGCGTCCCCCTGGCAAGTCCCTCTGCGTCCACCCCTGCCCTCCACCTCCATGAGGAAAAGAATTCTCTCACCTAACTAAATAAAATAACATCTGTCATAGAGGAATGTTTAGATGGTTGAGGTCTGAGTCCTCAGTTTAGTCCACACTGACGGCTGTTGAGCTGATTTGAGTTTTCTTTGAGTTTTTAGATGTAAATGAATCTGAGATTTTACATGCAGTCTGTATTTATATCGGACTTTTCTGGTCTTGAAGACCACTAAAAGCACTTCACAGTACAGTTTAACAAATGTAGATGATGTGAAGTTTTCAGATGCTTCAGGTGTGTGGATCTTACCTCCGTTCTCTGAATGAATGCTGACTCTCAGGCTCCTCCCTCAGCTCTTCTCCTCTGGGGCAGCAGTAGCTCAGTCCATAGAGATTTGGCTTGGGAACCTGAGGGTGGCCGGTTTAAGTCCAGCATGGACCAAAAAGAATGGAAGGTGGACTGGAGAGATGCCAGTCCACCTCCTGGGCACTGCTGAGGTGCCCTTGAACAAGGCACCGAACCCCCCAATTGCTCGCAGGGCGCCTCGCCGGGGCTGCCCACCACTCTGTCATCTCTTTCCATATTTTCATGTCTATGAGCCCTTTGTGTGTGGGGGGTATTGTGTTTCAGGGTTAAAAAACGGCATCTATAAAAATGAGTGTAAAAAGAATCAATAAATGATCTCTTCTTCTTAATTCCTGCAGAGTTAATCCACTTTGAACATTGTTGGGATGGATCCAAAAATCTTGTAAAGGCCACTGTTTCCCCTGAGAACTCAAGGTTCAGAAACAGTGTTATAGTCGTACTCTGATCCATTGTTCAACACACTTTATCACAGAGATCTGCAGATAGTTCCTTGGACAGCTACATTCACGTGCGTGCATGCGTGTCTTATTGGTGTCGTGTCCAAACAGTTCAGTGAGCCACAGGGGAACTTAACATGTGTCATGGTTAAGGAAAGAGAAAACACCTCATCACACTCTGCAGTATCACTTTCATAAATGAGAGATTTTTAATTAAACTTACAACAAACTTAAATGTTAGAATATAAAGAATATAAAGGTCTCAATGCTTTCTAAACTCACTGCAAACAAAATGTATATATATATATATATGTACATAGACATACATATACATACATATATATATACATATATACATATATATACATATATAGATAAAGATATATGGATATGTGACCTTTTGAAAAAAAAATCTTATTTGAAGTAAAAAGACACTGCATCAGTTGCCTCCATCAAACTTAAACCTACGTTTTATACCTACAAAATGTAATAATAATATTACTAATACCAGAATACAGGCCACTGATCCATGCGGAGCATCACTGCAAAATGTCCTTGAGATTTGAGAGTAAATATTTGAATGAATAATTCCTTTGCTCCAAGGACTTGAGCAGTCGATAACTCCAATGACGATAACTCCATGAATTATTCATCAACATTGTTTAAAAAGTGACAAAATAAAAAATCATTGATCCACTCTACAAAACTGAAATGAACAAACCAGCAAACAAATGGAGGGGTGGAGACATAAGCTCCTCGGTGGAGATAAAAAAAAGAACAAGTAGGGTCAGCAGTTGTTTTCATTGAGTAAATCTTCTTGCAAAGCTTCTGTACAAGTTGTGTATTAAAGTGTAATGAATTTTCTGGATGTCAGAAGAAAATTTTTTGAATTTTAATCATAAATAAATAATAAGGACTGTGTTAAATGACCTCTACAGGAGAAATGTACTTCACCAAGGTGGGTCACTTCTCTCACACCTTCTCATGTTTAAAGAACACTGTGCCAAAACACTGTCTCCTTTTTCTTTTTTGCAAGTGTGTCGCTGCTTCCAGGAAACCACAGCTCTGTATCAAATCATCGCACACACACTCAGTCAGGAAGTGCACAGGAAATATCTTTAAGCGTCACAATGCCACTTTCATCTGATAATCCTAAAACTGAAAATAATGAGATAACACACTACGTCACGTAACACTACGTCACGTAACACTATGTCACGTAAAAATCTGATTTAATAATCTGAAACCTTCAGTGTTTTATGTTCAAAATAAATATTTGAACATGAGCTCCCTGATGAAAGAGGAAGTGACATGTGGTGATAGCGCCATCTGTTGGAGAAACAAACACTCAAACACTCTAAGATGTAAACCACTTTATTATTTACAAAAGATAATTGACTGCCTGTTAATTTAAATTCATTGAACTGTACAATACATTGAAATTATGTTAAAAGAATGTATCTACATAAAATGTTTAGCTATTCATTTGTTCAATTAAGAAAGTGACAAGATAATTGTTTCTGTTTTGATTTATGTGCAGTGACATTTACAAGAACAAGGAAAAAAAGTGAATTTACATTTCTTCACAAAGTGAAGTCAGAAAAGTTGAATGTCTTAACCTTCCCCTGCGTTTTTTTAAATCATCCACAACAGGTATAACAAAGTGCCTCAGTGTCATCTCCTAAACTTGAAACTTGACGTGACTTCTGCAGGTTAACATGAATTGTACATGAAAGTTGTGTCATAAATGAAATAAAAAAACTTAATTATATTATTTAAAAAATAAATATCAGTAAATACACAGACACAGGACACAGACATGCAGAAAGGCTCCCTACCCTCATGACGCAAGAGCATTTTTTAAATAATGTTTTGAACTTAGCATAATTTTGTGTCTCTTCATAGATATTATTTTTCATTTCGAAGTAAGTTTTTGTCTTTTGGTAATTTTGTTTCAATAATATATTTACCTTTTGGTCATTTTACATCCCTTTGTGTATCTTGTATCTATTTTATGTGTTTTTGTGGCTGTTTAGTGTCTAGTGATCATGTTGCATCATTTTGTGTCCCCTTTTTGGTCATTTCACATCTAGTTTGTGTCTTTTTGTCTTTTTGTCTCGTGTATAGTTTATTTATGGTTGGTTGTAGCTTTGTGTCTGTTTGTTTGTTTGCATCACCTTGGAGATGTTTTGTGCTCTTGTTTACTGGTTGTCCGGCTCCTTGTGGTCATTCAACTCTCCAGTAAGAAATATTAACAGTCACTTCATGCAGAGGCTTGGTTGGAGGGCCTCTGGGCCTCTGGTCCTGCACACGGTTCAGTAATCAATCCGTGATACTAACACACCGACCTCTACAGTCACTTTCTGACCCTGGTGGCCCCCTAGTTGGGCTCTGCGTCAACCCCTGAGGTTGAAGCAGTAGTGGAAGCAGTTTGCAGAAGTAAGTGGAGGCTTCACACTGTGAACTACAAATAGTTCACTGGTGTCACTTCCCGCTTTTTACAATTGTGTGAAAAGCTGTGTAATTCAGTTTTAGTTTTTTCTGAACAATCTGTGTCCTTAAAGCCCAGAATGTTTCATTTATAAAAACGTGTCCATGAACTCCTCGTTTCCACTGAGGTCAGTTTTCGGGCCTAAGAGGACGTGTTGCTGATGAGCTTCCTCTTACGTAGAGACACCAGGTCATAAAAAGGGTCCTTGGTGACACTCGCCCTGAAAAAGAATAAGGTTAAGTTTAAAACTTAAAATAGAAAAGCAGCAGTATTTTTTTTTCAGTTTTATAAACCAAGTGTCTGTTTCCCTTTCAGTCCCAAGTGTCTGTTTCCCTACATTCATCTCTGTTCCTTTTGTTTGGCATAATTCAATCAATGGCAGAGTCTATAAAATGTTCGAAAATACAGGAAACTGCCCGTCAAGCATCTCTCCATCCCATCACCACTGGTGTTTAGACCTCAGTGGGGTTTCCAATACAACACGCAGCCTCACCGCTTTTCAATCATGATGACATCACAAGGGGTCCAAGCACCAAATAAAAGTATCTGTATCACATCACTTTCTTCTCTTGTTGTGCACAGCAATGATAACAATAATTTAGTTGTGAATTGAAGTCTTTCCTGATTGAATTTGCTGTTGTAGTATTTCTTAGCTGGGAGCTGTTGTGAGGCAAAACCAACTGAGACTCCATCAGAAAGAAACAGTCATATGTCTCTTCATCTGCTAGTTAAGATTGAACTGTCCTGCTCATGACCTCGACTGTAGATAAAGATTGATGTCACTGATGACATGTCGCCACCTTCTTCCACCATCCAGAAGATATGAATCACAGGACTTGCACTGATAAAGTTATTTGAAACCTCAGTCTGCACAAGATTAGAGATAGAGCTGCAGTCGTGTCAAGTTGATACACGTCAAATAGATAATTAAAACCAAACCTATCAGAAACATGAAGTCTTGAACATATCATTGTGATAAAAACTTCCTAAAATGACAGAAACCATCTTCTTTAACATGTACTTTGACTATTTAGCATGGTCCATGTCCAATCTGCTAACACGGAGGAGAGAGATAGTGTTTAAGACCTATACTGCAGCTGGCCACCTGGGGGTCGATTGAAATGGTTTGGCTTCACTTTCAGAGATCTGTCACGTCGTCCATCTTTATATTCAATCTGTGGTTCTACGTGTCCCCCCTGAGGCACAGGTCTCCCATGATTCGTCCACAGCATGAGCAGCTCTCACCTGATGGCGTCCAACCAGTTGTCCCGTTCCTCTGCACTAGTGGCGCTCAGCTTATAGGACTGGTGTTTACCCTGCACCACTCTGCCTTTGTTCTCCGTCTTGCAGGCCTTGATCTTTTGTCCTTTGGGATTGTATAACTCCAGACAAAACTGTTCAAACACAGACGCCGTGTGAGCACCACCATCTCTGAGTATGTGTATGTATGCATCTCTGTGTAATCACTCCTCTGATTTCCTCACTCTTTGGAGCACATGTGTTAGAAATGTAGCAGCTGCTGTGATTCATTAAGTTCTGTGGCAACACAAAATGTGTGAGATGAAGCTTAACACTTGTTAATGCGCTGTGATAACAAAGGTAAAAGGTACTGTACCGGTCTACTTGTGTCCTGTGACTTCCTGATGCTCAGGTTCTCCAGAGGAATAATCCCAATCGGATCTTTATCCTGGAGGAGAAGATTGTGTAGAAGATACTAAATACGTTGTAGAGCAACAGAAGAAAAATAGCGTTATGTGCAACAGCAGAGCTAAAAGAAGTGTGTTTCAGGTTATGTGTTGTATTAATTGTTTTCTCATTATATTTTCATCTGTTTACAGAGATTTAAGATGAAAATAGCAAGGGGAAGTAGTTGGTGATGTCATGTCAGGTGCACAGCCTAGAGAGGGAGGTCTAAGTCCTTGTCTCAGTCACTAAAAACACTGACTGAACAGCCGCTGTGTTTCCGATTCAGTTATGTCTGTAACATAAGCTTCTGTGTGGACTTACTCCATCTACTTACATGATTTTATCACAAAAATGCAATCATACTAGAGACACTACTAAATTAAACTGTATGGTTCCATTTAGGTGTGGCCCATTTGAATGGACTTTGCTGTCAGAAAAGGGAAGTAACAGTTGTAATGGCCTCCAGCTTACAGTACAGGAACGTCCCACATATTGAACCACAGCATTCCTCTCTGCTAATTGACAGGCCATTTCTTTTTGGGGATGAATAAAGTAATCTATGTATCTATCTATCTTAATGTAGACATTATCGCCACCTACTGGCCTGGTATGTTTGTCTGAGCGTTAATTGTTGTTTTTGTGAAATTTGTGAAAATTGTGTTTTTCATTTGCATATACTCACTGTGGTGTATTTAAAGTAGTAGAGGCAGCTGTCTGTCAAAATAAACCACCTCCTCCTCCACGTTTTAACACGCCCACCTTCAACAAAGACAGACAAGAATTTACATTATCTCACATGAAACCTACCCCCCCCTCAGGTATGTATGTGCAGTAGAAACATCATTCTCACCCATTTTAACAAGCCAGCCCTCTCTCTCTGGATTGAAAAACGTCAGCGTCAGGTCGTTCCCATCATCCTCTGGGATTTTGAACGGCTCGCTGCGGATGCTTGTGTACAGTTTCTGTGAAACAGTTTTTAAGCAGAAGAAAACAACTTCAGCATCAAATGTATGTACGTGACATTTTAAAGATAGATTTAAATTACTTAAATGAAGCTGTAATGTTTTTCATTTTATGTCTCTGCACTGGAGACAGCCAGTGACAGAGGCATTTTGTTTTTGGTTGGTTCGTCCATCCATCTTACTCTTCTGAACGTGTTATCTCAAGAACGCTTAGAGGAATTTTTTTCAAATGTGGTACAAACAGTCAGTTAGACTCAAAGATGAACTTGTTATATTTTGGTGCTCAAAGGTCAAGGTCGCTGTGAGCTAGCTCGCAAGACACTTTTTTTACCTTGTGATCAGACGTCATGTTCTTTGAATGTAACAGGAAAACCAATAAGGAAACGTATTACATCTGGTGCAACAATTCACTCGGACTCAAAATGAACTAATCAGATTTTGTTGGTTGGAAGTCAAAGGCCAAGTTGACTATGACCTCATAAAACCCTTATTTGCCTCTTGAATGTGTTATCAAGAGGCTGCATTGTAAATTTAAATTATTCGCTGCTATTTATAATGACTGGTATTCAGTATCAGTAGATGTTATTCTCGCAGACTGTATGTAGTACCTCTTTTGCAAATCACTGTATCACCTACTACTCTTGCACTCTATTATGTTTTTATGTTCTTATGCTTATTGATTATTGAAACATTCAACTAGTCTACCCTGTTTTAACTTTAAATTTGCCTCAATTTAGCTCTCTCTGAACAACTCAGTCACCGTCCTACATGTATGCTCTTCTATGTAAAAAAAATAGTACTTATTGCACATGTCTGTACTGCTGGAACACAAGAATTTCCCCTCGGGGATGAATAAAGTATGTCTATCTATCTATCTATAAAGAGCGCCTGAAGAAAATCCTTTTATATTTGGCAGGAAATATTGACTAAGACTAAAAGATTAACTTTGACCACTGAAATCTGATCAGTTAATCTTATCGCATTCACGGAATGAGACGGACAGAAAACCCATTTTTATGTATCATAAAATGCCTGTTTTGTAAAATGGTGGCATCTTGTGATCACGTGTGGCAAACCAGATGTTTGACGTGTGTGGTGTCTGAAATGCTATGTGTTGTCTTCCCTTTGAAGGAAGTGTATCCTTGGGTTTGAGGCCCCCAGCTCCTGAGAAAATCGGAGGAAGTTTAGGTTGTCTGAGAAAAACTGAATGTATACATTAGGGCATTAGATCACGGCTCTAACTGTCACCCTAAATTTGAGCTGGTGTTATTCCCTTCCTGCCACCGGACAATCTGGAGGAAAGCCAGATGCATTTTCTTTAGGTTCACGCAAACAACCCTCCTATATAAACGAGGAGTTGAAGTTGCCTCGAGAGGAGATTTACATTGGCCCCGAATCTCTCTCCAGACAGATTGCTTTGCTTGTATTGATACTGAACTTTTTGTAATAAACCTTTATATACAATCAAGACGGTGTCATCGGAGATTCCTTCATCATCTTCACATCATCGCAACCCCAATATACGACACGTGACAGAAATAAAACAGGGATAAAAAAAACATTGAGCCACTGACCGCGAGCAGCTCAGTGGGCAGATCCTCCCCGTTGTTGATGCCTTTGTTCATAGAAACAAATCGCTGCAGACTGGGTTTGTCTTTCACGTTGGGGTTATGGAGACTCGTGTTGAGCATGATGATGGCGAAGGACAGGATGTAGCAGGTGTCTGTTTCAACAGAAAAGCACAGCGCGTTTTCTTCAGCTGAATATTCTGCAACCATTAAAAGTAATAGGTTTCTATGTAAAAACAATTGTATTGAACAGACTGTGAAAGAAAACATGCTCCTGTGAAAAGATTCAACATTGATTCCTTTAAATTGCAGACGACGTGTTTCCTGCAGGTGAGACAAAGCCTAATGAGCTGGTACCTGTGGACTGAAACACCCCTGGGTTACAGTCACAGTATCGAGTTGCAAATGCCTCCATCATCCTGTCAATCTTCTGAGCTTCTCCCGGGAGACGAAAGCTCCACAGAAACTGCCTTTAGAATAAAAAAATACACACACACTCAATGACAAGCACATGCTGATAAGAAAAAGAATAGAAATCAAACTGAAGGTAAAATTGCTGCAACATTTTCACACATGGTTTGTGGAACAGACCTAAGCGCCTGCACCAGATTCAGGTCTGAGAATTCATGCAACTCCACGTAGGCTTTCAGGATCTCCAGATGCATCTCCTCCCTGTGTGACAACCAAGACAAATGCAGACAAATGGAGAAAATAATAGCTGAAACCACAAAATTCAAGGTTGTTCTTAGAACTGTTGTTAACAGTTCCTTTTTTTCAAAAAACAGAACCTGCCTTCTCCACGGATTGACTTCCTAGTGAGAATGAACTGAAAAAGTGTCTTCACATTATTGTTCTGTAAAGGAAGACATTTCAGAAATGGACTAAAATCTAGATCAACTTTTGACCAACAGCTTCAACAAACGCTCTTTCACGTCAATAACAGCCTCTTCATCCGCCACAGCCCCCACCACAGGCAGTAATGAGGATTTATAAGACGTAATCAATGATTCATTAATGGTTAACAATTCATTTACACATGCTTCATATGAGTTGGTATGTGCTGCAGTTATACACCAACCATACAGACATGTGAACTCCAGAGTTTGACTAGTTGTTGATATGCCCTCAAAAGATATATAACAAGTTAAGAAAGATAATGAAAGATGAACGATTATGATAGAAGAGAATAGATCCATTATCGAAATGGCTTGTCCTGTAAGTACATATAGCATAATATAATGTAAGGTATTTGAGATTTGCAACTTTCTATTTCCAATTCAACAGTTTAGTATTTTAGTGAAAGTAAGTAAAAGTATAATCAGCTTAGAAGTCAAAGTACTTATCATATGGAAATAAAGGCCTCCATGATTGATGTATTTCATTATATGGTTATTGTTTCTGATTATTGAATGTATAAGCAGCATTTTAATGTTGTAGTTGCTTAAGTTAGAATAATCTGTTTAGCTTTTTTGTTTATCTCCAACTATGAGGTTGTGTTTTCATCACCGTCTGTCAGCAGGATCACTCAAAAGCTACTGAATCATATTCAATGACATTTTGTGGAGGGGAGGGTCATGCAGTGAGGAACCCATTACTTTTTGCAGCAGATCCAGTGGGGGCTTAAGCCTTGGAGGGCAAATGCCTTTCTATCCTCTGGGCGGTTTAATCTTCAGCAATTCATCATATTTAATGAGCTGCTGGTGTGTTTTGTATGTCGAGGCATCATCAATAGTTAATACATAAATGTAGAATACTGTGAAGTAAAATATCTTTTTAAAATGTACTGGAGCTGAAGAATGCACTAGTATGAAATGAAAACAACCAAGTAAAGCATCTTTCTGTATTTGAGTGAAAGTAACGTGTGATTACCGTACCTCTCCCCCAGAACGTTTCCAATAGCCGTCTTGCTCAGTCCCTCCTCTTTGTACAGAAACTCAGCCACAGACACTGCTCGCCACTCCAGCAGGTCATTTTCAACCAGGTAATTGAAACCCTGCAGGAATGAAGGATGGGAAGTGGATTTATATGAAAAGCGTTTGGAAAACAGGAGCTTGAAAATCAGTCAAGTCCACGTTTTCACACAGAAACGTATGTGTAACATGATGCTGGATAGAGAGTTTTATGTTTAGACATTAAAAAAAGGATGTGATGTGTTTTCACACAGAAACTTATGTGTAACATGATGCTGGATAGAGAGTTTCATGTTTAGACATTAAAAAAGGATGTGATGTGTTTTCACACAGAAACTTATGTGTAACATGATGCTGGATAGAGAGTTTCATGTTTAGACATTAAAAAAGGATGTGACCAGTCAAAAACTTCAGTTATCAGTTCTTTGATCTGAGGTTTTATTTGTGTTTCATGTTGGAGGACAGGAACTAAGAGCCACAGCGATCTCCCCTGTTAAATTAATTTAAATTCTCATCAGTGTTGCACAGTCTTAACCAGTCGTATTTTCTTCTTCCCTTTTGAGTCACTGCTCTCATTAATCACTGGAGCAGAAGAGGAGAAAGGTTGATTGAATATTGCATGCTGGTATCTCTTAATCTTACTGGGTGTTCGGAGTCAAAACTTAAAAATACGACCCATTATTCTGGATGGGTATACTCCTGCTAAGGTTACTTTCCTCAATTCCAGTTGAAGACAAACTTAACCCTCAAAAGATCTGAGTCCAGAGGGTTCAACTACTCGCACGCATCCTCGGACCAAAGGTCACAGGCCGCAGGACTCAAGTTCTTTTTACCATGGAGACACGCAGACAGGAAAGATTGAAAAGATGAAAGCTCCCGGGGTGAAGTGGTGCTTCTGCCTCACTTCAGGGAAAGGAAGTGGTTTTTTACGCTCTGTGCGCCTGTACACCGAACACTTCTGCACGTCACACACACAGAAACACACACCGCTCAAATCCACATCCGCTGTATAACTTATCTCCGCTGTCAATGTGTCAACCGTCGGATGAAAAGGAGCTGAAGTCAGTGAAACAACACATTTCATCCACTGTCCCTTTACTGTGTCTCAGGTGGACGACAGTAACAGGGTTTTCAAGCGCCGAATCAAAAGACGTGTGGTCAAGGACACTTAAAGAGATAGCTCTGTTCTGTGTACTGTGTGTCTATGTGTGTCGGTGATCTATATTGAAAGGTTTTGTCTGAAGTGAGTATACAAACACATTCTTCAACATATAGAAAATTGAGCTTCATTGAGCAAAAATGATTGGGATGAAAACCTTATAACCACTTTAAAGATTTAAAGGTTCAGTGTGTAGAATTTAGTCATTCTAGTGTTGAAATTGCATGCTGCAGCTGAACACCCCTCACCTCACCCTCTCCTTCCAAACATTAAAAAGAACCTGTGGTAGCTTCAGTTGTCATAAAAACTCAAAAGGTGTTTAGTTTTTCCAGTCTGGACTAATGTAAAAAACATGGCGGCCTCCGTAGAGAGGGTCCCCTTGATGTAAATATAAAGTATTTAAATATAAAGGGACTTTTCTGGGGTAAACAAAACTGCAATTCATACAAGTTAGATGAAATGAACTAGTGAAAACATCATGAGGATTATTCTACATTAAATTTCTGCCAATAGTTCCCTTTCACCTAAATCTTACACACTGGACCTTTAAGACTACATTTAAAACATGCAGAGCAAGAAACTGTATACAAAACTATATAACTATATAAAATATATACACTCACAGTTTTGGGGTCCATGTTGAATTTCTTTTTTCCTCGTAAGAATCTTCTGTTCCTCACAACATTTTTACTGCAATAGAAAGAGATCAAATATGTTGAAACAAACTAATATTTGTGTATAAAAACTTTGTTGTCAAAAATGTCCTTTTGTTTGCCACATATTTGAGCAGGCGTTTGTTTTGTGACAATTTATTATTGATTTGTTGAGTCCGAAGGTTGGGATAGAGAGAAGACATGCAACAATACAGAAACAACAATTTAACAACAACAATTTAACAAAATCTTGAAAATAAATAGCTGAATAGCTATGTCCGAAATCATTCACTAATTCTTTTCCATTTTGAAGTGATGGTAGAATGTTAAGTGAAATGTGTACACCCTGTATAGTGGACTAAAATGGCAGAGAGCTGAGAAAAGAAAGGGAAGAACGTCTCAGCCTTCTCTTTCTGATGATTCAACTCCTTTCTATTCTTATCAAAAAGACCTGAATTATTATGAGGAACGACAGACAGGTTTATAGATGCAGCGTGTAGATTTCTGATGGAGTTTTGTTTAACTTTATGTATGCATGTGAGTTATGGTGGTAACATTTCTAATAAGAGCAGAGCAGCGCAAAACTGCGCCAAACCAGTTTATGTCTATTCATTAAAAATGGTCATCTAACATGCGTTTGACCTGGAAGTACTGATACTCAAGTGTAAAGTAAACATTTAAAATGCATTATGGGAATTTCTCCCGCCCAACGCAGACATAATAACCAAGTAGTGTCCAAAAGTGATTTTTCTTTTGCGGATGAGCTCACTGTATAATCCTAAATATTAAAGTAGGGGATGGTGAATGAGAGGGTGATTTGGGACTCAGTGGAACAGTGAGCTAAAAGTAGCCTTATGTATACAGTTGAAGCAGGAAAATAAAAGTAATGGATGACAGCTAAGACAGTTAGAAGTGATGGTTAAACTATTAATCTTATTAGTCAACAACATAAACATGTATGGTTTAACGTTGATCGGACACAACACTTTAAACTGCTGAGGCACCATGTGGAACATTTTGGGATGTCTGACTCAGGCAAATAAACCCTGCTCCACAGCATATTGCACAGCTGACCATATCAAGCCGAGCATTACGTGTTGCGTGGGAGACTAAGCTGCATCGACGTGTAACTTAAGGAAGGTCGACTGACTCATGGAGGAGCTGCTGTAAAAATGTGCTCACACTCACTTCTGCTCAGAGCTGTGGATTTCAGGTTTGAAGTGATCCGTCTCCAGCCTCAGCTTCTGGGAATGTGATGTTACATGAGAGCAGGGATGTTAGTCTGGGCACCAAGGTTTGATATTACATAACACACACATTTTATTTTCAATTGTAGACTATATGACCATTATAACCCCTCCCACCACTGTTATGTATTAACCTTCATTTTTCTATTAAAGGTGTGCAAATAGAATTCTTTTGTATGCTGTGAAAAACTTTGCTGAGGCTGCCGGCTGTGGGTAGAATGAGGAGAATAAAGAGGGATTGTAATGTAAGACCTTGGAGAGACATATTCACCACCTGAATGTCATCCAGCAGCTCAATCTTAACGGTTTCACTCGGCCCTCTCTCAGCCGGGGGCAGACTCGGTGGTGGAGCTGCGGGGAAACAAGACTCATGAATGCTGGGATGGGCGGCGTTCAGGATGGAGGCACGTATTCTACTTGATAAAGCAGATGTTCAGCTGCAGCACACAGCAACCTCTCCCACACCTACGCTCGCTCTTACAGAACAGAGTGAATCAGAACTTTATCCTTCGCTGCTTAGAGAAGGGGTCATTGTCTGAGAAAGGGGAAGAGAGGAGAAACTATTTTTTTCTTTTCCTCTTTTTAATGAGCCAGGCTGAATTTGAATGTGCTTGCAGCCATTAAATGACAGCTCATCTTATATTGTGAAAGATAATAATGATAACATTAAAGTTGTTTGCTGTTCAGGTATTAAGTTTCAAATAATTTAATAACTAAAGAAACTGAATAACAAAATCATCTAATAGGTGCTACTTGTAGCTTTTGAAATATATATATATGGACATTTACTGTACAGTTTGTAACCCCCAAAATCTAAATTAGCAGCATTTAATTTGAATTCTACAGACTAAACCAGACATATGATTTGAACCAAAAGTACTCCACACCACAACAACCATATTATTTATTTTTGAGCAGCAGCACTATAGAAATTTAAAAGTGATATAATAACAATAATTAAAGCCTACCTTTTCCCCAGAGGAAGCTGTCTTTTCTGCGTATGGCCATGTTTTTAATGGTGCAGAGCGACTGAGCGACTGCACAGGAAACAAACGAGTCAGAGTGAGAAAAGGGCCGGCGCTGCCATTCTGAGCGCTGTGACACTGAAGAGACTCCATTTTTACCCAACACGCTTAAAGCATATCAGATGACGTGCATAGCAACATGACGACACGTATGTTTGTGGACAAATCTTTGGGGAAACAGAAATGTCATCGTCCTGCTACGACTTTTGTTACCCAACATTACATTATGAAAGCAACAACTGCTGCTGCCACTGATACTAACATCAGATCAGTTAACATATCATATTTTAAAAGACTTTTCAGGGCTTCAAACAGTCAAAACTGAGGTAGTTACAAACATATTATATTTTGTAGACTACACCATAATAATTCTTTACTTGTCACGGACCTTAATTCAAAACACTGAAATTAGTTTTTATAAGAATTTGTGCTCAATTAAATGTACTTTTCACAGCGGCCTGGTTCTTTACCTTCGTATCAGGGATTAAATTATCACTTCATTTAAAATGAAAGTGGTGTTCAAACTTCTTCTGCAGGAAGGAAACAAAACCTAAACAGAAAGGGGCTTCTTTCATTTCCAAATATGAAGCCCCATCTAGTGGAGGAATTCTCTTCACCTCTCAAAAATAGACCTTCAAGAACAAATCTAGCCGTATAATATTAATGATAATTATATATTTGTAGAGATGAAACTGTACGTTGTATTTCACCTTAAAGGAAAGGTACCTCAACCTTTTTTCAATACTTGCAAACTGGTCATAGAGATAACATATTTATTTGATTAAATACTATATAAATAAAAAAATTAATGAATACATAAAAAGCCCCTAAACCCTAAAATTGTTGTATAAAACTTGAGGCCCTAATTATCCCAAAGAACAATAGATTTGAGGTAATTTGCACACAAAAAAAACCCCTATCACAACTGTTGGTGTCGATTGAAATACTATTCCTCATATTTCTGTAACGACGATTGCTTGAATATGCTACTTGTAATTGTTTTTAATTTGATTCATAGAAATCATCTTGTGAAACAGACGGCAAAGAGTCACAAATGACCCCAAAGCACGAGCAAAGAGACAATAATGACGAGATACAGATAGCAAAAACAAATAGTACTTTACTGAAACCAACCCAGATGTGGTTTTTTTCATCTCCATCTTTCTTCAAATTTGACTTAAACGCCAACATATACATCATGTTTTAAGCCTCAATTTCTGATGTACCCTTGGGCAAGAGCTTTTGTGCAGTGTGTGCGTGTGAACGCGGCTCCAGATGAAGGCTATCAGACGACACAAACAACATGATGTAAATGATGCTATTTCGAGTTGAGTTTGAATGACACTTGGATGACACCACAGGAGCAGTATGGAGGCATGTTGGGTTTTTTCCGTTTAAAGAATCTGCCACCATTTTACTTCAATTGCCTTGGATATGGCTGCAACGCTACTTACCCCTGAGACAAAAGTGTTTTGTGGACTCAAACACCAACCCCTCCATCAGTATAGTGGTGAGTAGATAATGAGTGTATTTTCATTTTTCTGTGAACTATCCCACTAAGACTCTTCATATGTGTTCTGCACATCTATCACTGATCCTTACATCAGTCAAAGCCAACGTCATTGCCTCCAAAGTGGGACCCGACAGCTGTTGAGAGTCATGCACAGCAGCAGCACATTAACTGTGGGTGTTGTCAGATTCAACACCTTTGAAATTATTTCCAGCTGGGTACTGTTGCTCAGAGGTGACAGCATTCGTGTATAAATGGGACCCCCAAGGTGTTCTCAGGCCAGATTAGATATGCAGTGTCTGGTGGTGTGTTCTGGTTCCAGCCTCTATAAGAACTAGAATCGTACACCTCTGTCAACCAGTGCAGTTTCACTCTATATACATTTCATCTACCCAGACTCATATGGGGTCACCATGAATTCGGACCACTGAAAATGAAGCAGTTAATAGTTGGATCCAATTGACAACTGGTCAGATCTAAAGGAAATCCCTGAAGACAAACTTGAGATATAATGTTGAGGAGGCCAAAAACCTGTTTGGAGGTCCCAGTGACCTTCACCTTCGACCATCAAACTCTATTCTGTGGATCTCTTTGTCCAACTGAATGTTAAGGATAGTTCCTCAAGGTGAGATATCATGTACACAACAACAACAACAACAACAACAAAAGGATGGACAGATGGACAACCCCAAAACATAATGGCTCCAGCCACTGACTACTGCTGCTTTTTCAACCGGAGAGATTTGTTATGTTTTAGTTTTTTTCATTTTTGTGTCTTGTGTTACAACACTGCAGAGTTTAAAATGATATTTAAAAATCTATGCTTGATTTTGAAGAGAGAGATATGTGGATTTCTATTCAGCAACATTTTACCATACTCTAAATGATGCTTTTAAATGTGTCTTCAAGTGGATTACCAGCTGTCTCCAGCTGTTTAAATCCTCCCTCCTGGGCAGACATGTCACAATATGGATTTTTTCTCCACACGTTTTTTACAAAACAAGTCATTTTCCTTTTTTTAATTAATAACAGTCTGATGGACTATAGCTCCCATAAACTGAAGCAAAATCATTTAATTTTGATCATCCCCGGGTGGCTGGCTGCATTATATGTCATATACCCTGCCTCCTCCCTGGCTAGGAGATGGGATGTGGACCGAATAAAATAAAAAATCAAGTACAAAGTAAATACATTTTTCTCAAAGATGGTTTCTGTCATTTTACGTAGTTATGATAACACCGATTATCTTCATGTTCATGTTTCTGATCTGATTTTGATTATTTAAACAGCTTGACAGCTGTGACACTGCATTGTGTTTAGTCGAATGTGTGTGTGTGTGTGTGTGTGTGTGTGTGTGTGTGTGTGTGTGTGTGTGTGTGTGTGTGTGTGGATACCGCAGCTCCACTTCACGATCATTACTACGCTGACTTCATATGATTTCACCAGCACAAGATGGCAGCCAATGTACAGTTTAATGATATGGAGACAAGTCATCCATCTTTATATAAAGTTATTACATTCAACTTTAAGGGAAAGTTCACAGAAATACAGTGCAACATGCAACTTCACCACTAGATGTCACTAAATTCTACAATGCCTATGAGTATGGATGTGACTAAGTTCAAATTTCTCTCCGCAATAAAACACTGAGTGCTTTGCAGAGTCTTACTGACACAATTGTGGCTGAGAGAAATATTAAAGGACAACCACCAAAGTTGTGCAAGTTTATACACACTCTCTGCTCTCATCACACAAACACACGCTTAACCGCTCACACACACACACACACACGCACACACACACACACACACACACACACACACATCAAAGCTATAACACTAACGTCATTAGATTGATGCATTCCTTTTTCACTCAAGGACCCTTGAGTGTGTGGATCCAGTATTATATCTACAAACGTATTTAGGTCCACAGGTTGCCACAGGAGAGCAGTGCCACATCCAGTGTATGGCTACACAAAGGAGACCACACAAAGGAGACCACACATGGGTTTCAACACGTTTATAGAAAACGGAAATGGACATTTACGTAAAGACAAAATAGAACAAAATTAAAATGGGGTGGAGGCCAGGAGGGACTTCGTCCTGTTCAGTCCTGCAAAGCTGGCTCACTTATCGTCATGGTAACATATGCTGAACTGTTAGCCTGTAACTTTGACATAAAAGAGCAAATCCTATCCATCTACAGTATCTTGACAGGGAGAAAATAATTTAGTCTACATTAAAATGAGAAATAATAAATGTCTGCAGATCTCTTTGAAGATTTAGATGGATATAAAGATGAGTAACAGCCCGTGAAGCCGAATCCCCTTAATCACCCCCTATCGGCCGGCTGCAGTAAGGTCATAAACACCTCGCCTGTTAGTAGATAAAAAATCCAAATACATGTTAAATCGTTTTTGTCATTTTAGGGACTTCATATCACAAAGATGTTTGTTCGAGTGTTCATGTTTCTGAGAAGTTGTGTTTTAATTAGTTATTTGATGATATAAACACATGGTTAAACATCATGACTGAGAGAACAATTTGCATTTTATAAAGTTCATGTATCGATGGGACCTCAATACTATGGCTTCATCCCCTGATCACTATTGCTCAGACTCTAGCTCCAAAATACATCATTGCCGCAAGATGGCAGTGTTTGTATCCAGGATATTTGGTTTCATCTCTGGATGGTGGGAGGAAGTAGGGATAAACATCCATCTTGATACACAGTTTATGGTATAGCCAATGCATACTGATATGGGAGAGATCGGATTTAAGACCTTTACTGCAGCCAGCCACCAGGGGCCGATAAATTGTCTTGGCTTCAGTTTTGGGAGTTGTCAAGTTGTCCATCTTAACACACACTTTATGGTGTAAACATGCAAAGCAAAGTGGTCCTGCCTGGTCTGCTAACTCATAGGATACAGAAGGGTATTGACACATTTGGATTCAAGTCATGACGACCAGCAGCACAACAGCAGGAGCATAAAAAGAAAGATTATATCCCCCAACACTTTTGTCAATAAACTTTGGGTGGAGATGAAAGTGACGCAACCCCACATGGTGCTGTGTGAATGAGACATAAACACACATTATCTGCAGCGGAGGAAGATGCATCTCATTTTGGCCACAACTGGACATAATTAATGCACACACACCCGGCTGTAAACACACTGCAAGATTGAGCAAGATGCACGCTCGGAGCCCACAGAGAGTTTGTGAGTGCTTCACTGCTGGCAGCAAATGAGAAAATGTTTTCCACATCAGAGCAGCAAATTTAAGAACATACAGCAGAAGCTGATTTAAAAAGCAATTCCCAAGCAATTATATAAAGAAACTTAGGTACATAAACACAGCTTCTTAGAAAAATATGTTGTAAGTGTTTTAATTATTTAAGTCCGACAGTGGTTGTCTTTGAATGGCTTTACACGTGCAGAAATGTTTACGTAATATGAATCTATAAAAGCGAGGAAACGTGCAATATGGAGCATGCATATTGGCTCTCATGCTCTAAAGTAGATTCAACTTAATGCCAGGAGTTGATTAAGAGATACAGGATTAATGCTATCTACTTGATCTTCCTTTTCCTGTTGAACGTCATTTGTGCTTCTGACATTTTGAACCGTAGTGAGACGCCCATGACAAAGGTTCCTTCCAGAGAAAATTTATCATGTAGACGAGGATTAACTTAAACTAAAAAGCGGCGCTGGGAAGGTGACAATCTGAAAGGAGAGCTCTTATCTAATAACAAGAGCAGCTGGTTCCTGTCAAAGCAGATAAAGGGTGGATGGAAAACAGCTTTACTTTTTGATTTAGCGAAGCGATGATGATAAACATAAGCACCCGCCATACCTGAAAACACAAATGTGTGAGTGGAGCAGTGATTTGAGATCTGACTGACAGACTAAACCGAAGTTATATAGAACTACTTTCAACTTATCTGCATGAATCAATAAAAGAGAAAGCTGTGCTGATTTCTGATCTCATCAATTTCAATACGACTATAAACAGCCAGGCAAGCAGCAACAAGGTAAGGGAAAAATATCTTCTCTTCACCAAATTAAGCAAATTAATTGTTATTCTATATACTATGACATGGACTGCTCTCTGAAACTGTCAGGTTTCAATACATCTATAAGAACACAAGTTGAGGAAATATTAACAACACCAACAGGAATCTTCCGAGAATACAAAAGTGTTTTGTTACTTTCACAAACAAAACCAAAAATCACAAAATATGTGTACAATTAAACTAGATTGAGTGGAGTCATGCTAGAAACTATTGGTGGTACTCATTTTGCGTTTACACAATATCGGTAGAATTTGAAATATAGTAGCTGTTAAAAAATTTTTTAAAAGTACTTCATGATAGCACCAGAGGGAAAGTCAATAATCATTAAGGGCCGAGGTAATTATCTAGATCCTAATTTCATGGTAATACTTTTTGTTTTGATATTTCACTCTGGACCAAAGCAACGCAGCATTTCACCAACATAAGGGAAAAACTAATACAGTCTGCAGCCTTGTTTTCATGATTAAAGAACTATTCCTCATTACATGTTCTATGATACAAATGTCAGTCCCTCTATGATGTGCAATGTCATGATTGCAACAATTAACCTAAATTCAACCAATCCCTGCAAATTTTGTAATTTTGTCCAGTCTCTATATCTGTGTGTGAAGGTGTCAACATGAGACATGAATGTTGAATGACAAAGGTTTCTGCTGAAAATAATAGCACCGGTGTTCTATAAGAAAATAGGGGTTGAAAGGTTTTTGTTCTGCAAGTTTGACCAAAAATACATTGTTTGTGTAGGTTTCAGTAAAATGAATGCATATACAAATTGTTAAAGAATGATAGAATATATTTATTACATCAGGGTTGAAAGTTTTACATTGTACACAAATAACTGCAATTTTCACTTCACTGTGTCATTACGAAAAAAGCCTATATTTATTGCTGATCATTGACTGCAACAACTCTCGAAATCTTTAAGAAAAGCTTTGGTGAAATCTAAAGGCTGCAACAATTTCCCCAAAATCCTGGAGGGACTGAACGTCTGATGAACATATGCCACAGGAACCATCAAACTGTTTTATCTTGAAAGTAGAAAGAATGATTGATTGATTTCCCTGATGGTTTCAGTCACAACTGGAAGGAGGAGCCATCTGTTCCTGTAATGTTTTTCTTAAAACCTGCACTAGGCAAGATGGTGGTATAATTAATCCAAATCACAAAGTCTGTCTGCAAGAAAAGATGAGGGTCTGATCCCTACTGAGGCAGTTTCAATCAAGTGGTTTGGCCACATGAAATATCTGAGTGAGTTGGTTCTGTACCAAAAGACATATCTATCAACATTTGAATTAAATAAGAGTAAAATTGAACTGAAGTCGTTGTTTTTACATGTACAAATTGGAAACGGAGCATGCAGAGCAGGCTGGTGGAAGGCCTTTCACTTGCATTTACATGGGTTCACTTCAAGTTGTAATTTTTGTACTTTGGACTATGTAAAACAAATACAACGGGACACATAACAGAAAATCACAAGTACGATCCTTCCCCTTAAAGGGTGAAGTTGGTGACTTCCTAATTGATATAGAGCTCCACTGTTGTCCAAGATCTAAAACAAACACATCAGTAAGTCACATCATCATAGTGTACAATGTGGTTTGTTTAGAAATGGCTCCACAGACTAACAATGATTTCTTTTCTCTCTCTCTGTGGCACATTCTTCAAATTGTGTGAAAACAAAGAAAAAACATTTGTGGGCTGTTCATAACTTATTGTTGAAGTAAACAATATGTCTACAAACAACACAGGCCCTCAGGTGTCAGGCAACTGTTGCCATGGGAACCCCTACTTAGAAATGAGTAATTAACTATAGCTGATTTCAGAGGAGCACTCAACTGGGATGTTCTTCTGAGAATCACAGCAGAAAATTCATGGAAAATTCATAGCGAGTGAGCTTGTTTGGTAGCACATGAAAGAAAATTGAGGGTTTAGCTGATAAGGGTCGACGTCACAGAAATAATTGCATTTTCCTGTGTCTGACCTAAACAATCTCCTGCTGCGTTCTTCATATGTGAAAGACAAACACTGGAAAAAATCTGGATGCAATTTTCTGGACTTTTACAAGATTCCATGTCTGAAAATGATTAATGTTGAGCAGCTAACGCAACCAAACAACAACACTAACATTATAATGACCAGTTTAGAAGAAGTATAGAAGTAGAAGGGGAAAAATAGAACACGTTTGCGAAAAAAGTTCAGTCTAATGTTCATAATTTGTTTTATATATATATATATATATATATAAAATTTAAAAATATAGGGGGGTGACTTCTAGCTAAGAGACTGGACTGAAGGTTTGATCAGCATTGCCAGATAGGAAATAGTATCGTAACAGAAACTTAATATCATCGTATTTTGAGGAAAGTTACCAGAGTAGGGATGGGACCTCTTTATATACAGTCTATGGATGGGACGCTCAATACCGACATATCGAAGCTGTACCAGATACTGAATCTAAGTTGTAACACTGGAACACTGCTCCGAAATGTGGTTCGAAACGGTCATGTCACATGACTAAGTGACACTTCAGTGCATTACACCGTAGGTATGAGCTATGGGTATGATGCTTGAAAGTCAGCAAATAAAGGTTTCATGTGATTATACAAATACTGGAGACAGTCTAGCCAGTAAAACAATCAAGCAGTATAATCAGTTGTAATCTACATAGTAAAGTATGGATCATGTCTGTGATTGCACATCTGTTCTCATGCGATGTCTTTCCAGCAAATAATGCAAGTTGTGATGAGGAAGGTGACGTGACCCCCGAGCATGATGACAGCGCATCACGGTGGCTACACTTAACCTAAAAAGATTTTTTACAGGCTAGACTGTCTCCAGTCCTACTGCTTCGTAGTCGGGATAAAAAAAAATGTTATGAAACACTGGTTTAACAACCAGTCAGTAGTGCATTGTATTCATAAACGTATTCATATCAAACTTATCAAACGTCCTCTAATTTAAATACCTAGTAACTAAATCTGTCAGATAAATCTGTGAAATCTCTTATGTTGGAGTAAGTAAATGTTTCTTCAATAAATATTTATTTTATAAATGTGGTGGAGTAAAAAGTGCAAGTCAAATAAACTTTATTTCCCACCACTGTGAAGCAGTGAACTATTAAACCTTCCATATTAATGTTTGCGTCTTTGTGCTATTTTACATACAATTGCCCACAGATTTTCGAGGCCATGACGCCTGACAGGATCCTCTTTTAGTTTTAGCACAGCGTTCTCCCACACCTCATCCTTCAGACTAATTTATCAGAGTCCGGCTGCAGAGCTATAAAAATGGTCAAATAGCTAAAAGTCAAAAAGCCTCTCCCACTCTGAACCATGATGCTTTATTTGATGCGGTGATGCTGGCTGCTCTCTCTCTGTCTCTCTCTCTCTCTCTGTCTCTCTCTCACTCTCTCATTTATTTGAAGCATGACAACTTAAATACACATTGCACCTGCTTATAAACTCAAGATGGAAACAAAGACTCTGACATCTCCATTCACAGGCTAAAAAGACATTCAGAGGATTTTTTAATCCGAGAGTTTCATTGACTTTTATTTGTGTCCTATAGGAACCAGAGTGCAATTTGCAACCATGTTATATGTTATTGTAAGGATGAAGGCAGGCAGAAAGGACGTGGGCGCTGTTCATGACCTTTCAGACACAGTAGGAGTCCAATCCCTGAGGCAATGATATGAGGGCTATAGAAATGTTATCTACTGTTGGCTCCAGGCTGTCAAATAAGATGTATAACC
This sequence comes from Paralichthys olivaceus, assembly GCF_024713975.1. Lineage (NCBI taxonomy): Eukaryota > Metazoa > Chordata > Actinopteri > Pleuronectiformes > Paralichthyidae > Paralichthys > Paralichthys olivaceus. Next base: position 5,413,542 of record NC_091097.1, read on the forward strand.
TTGATTTTACCAGGTAGGGCCAGTTTCCAGGCCTGTGAGTTCCTGTAATACACACGCTTCAGTGACAACATTAAAACTAGTGGTTTATGCATGATTACTGTTGTGGAAAATCTGCTGGTCAATGGTCACTCATCAGTGAAGAAAATGTTCACAAGGCTTTGATGTCTTATGCTGAAATATTTATTGAAGTTTGGCCAAGGAGAAAATCAGAATCCATATCTACAACAACTCTGCATGATGTCCTCTCATACTCTGAAGTCTCATTTCCTGTGGTCACACTTTAAATCTATGTGTCTGCTTGTTCCTAAACAATGAAATGTATTTTGGAGACAGCACTACCTGCTTGTGCAGTCTCATATCTGTGGTGTCTAGGGACTGAAAGCCTTTGACCTTGGCCAAGCTCTCGCACTTCCCCAAACATGACATACAGCTGCCCCAATGCCTTAGAGAGAGGAGAGGAGACGGTGTCTGCAAATAACCAGTGAAATACTTGGATACCTGAATAGCTTTGAGTCCTAATGCAACTGTGTCTAATTTATCTTTTGGGTAATAATGATTTCCTAAAGTTAAATGTCTTAGTTGTATTTCTCGCATTTGGGATTAGATCCAGCAGTTAAAAAGACAGAGCGTCACCTGTGTGTTGTCACACTGATCCTTCTTTTGGCTCATTTATGCTCAAGTACATACAGTATAAACAGACAAAGCCTTCTGTCCATACTCAGTTCATTTTGTCTGTATTTGTGCTCATCTTTTTAAATTTTACACATACAGACGATACAGGGCAGAATACCACTGGGAATCATGGGGGACAGTGTAGCCAATAGTTTAAGCCAAATGATCATCAGGACACAAGGAAGAATGTAACCCATATTTGATTTTCACTTTATTGCTGGTAATTTATTTTTGATGATGATGAAAGATTTTAAAAGTCTCTGCACACCTGAATAGGTGACAAAAAAGGAGCAAAAGCCCCACTCTCTCGTGCACTTTCAGCTGGAATATTTATAATTTACCTTATTTAAAGTCAAACTGACCAAAACAACATTGTAAAATCTAGTACATGTAGAAAATATCCTCGCAGAAAGTGAGACTGAGCAGGAGTTTTTTTTGTTTTTATTCAAGCTATGCTACAGAAATGTGGACTTTTCTATGTATTTGGGCACTTGTGTCATCTGCATTATGTTATCTACACAGTAGAGTTTAAGTTCACTGTCAATGTGCTGTTGCTGTTCCGTGAAGCAGTCTAAATGCAGATTGAGTTGAAAAAGATTTAAAACTTGAAAACCGGTCATGATTCAGTGGAAACAAGCTGTGAACAGACTGATCACATAATGAAGTTGATATGTGAAAGCGTTAACAAACAGTTGCCTATGGAGCTTTTTTCCCTGGCAAACATTTTGGATTGTCATAGCTGAGAATATTAAAAACCACTTCATTCCACTGAGGTGAGCTTTTTCCAGGCTAATGGTTTTGTGCACTCTGGCTCACTCACTGGTTTGATGAAATTTGGTTTTCTTGCTGCGACAAGTCCAAATGTCTGCTGTGAAGATGGTGTATTTGCTCAAAACTGAGAGGCACCTGAGGTAGAAATAATCCAGCATCTGTTTTTGTTGAACTAGTTATTTGTATTTTACATATTTGCAAACCTCATTCACATTTACAAATGTTTTTTTTTTCTTATTTTCATGTTTACGTGTGTTCATGTTTATACATGTACATATTTACATGTTCATGTACAAGTACACAAATCTAGTAAACTAGGAAAAAATTGTGAACCCGTTAACTTTCTCAGTTCACAAGGACAGACTTGTGCACACTTTTTTTTCAGTCCACTTTTTCCTATCGTGTACACATTAACAGATTCTTTTTCACATTTACTGAAAAATAAACATTTATAGATTATGTCCATGTCTATGCTCATGTGCACTTTTTCCGTATACTTGTGGGTTTTTTTTACATATTCACAACACATGTGGATGCACATTTACAGATTCTTAGACACTGAAATTTTAAACTTTGGTTGGTCCTATGTTTAGGTCTGATGTATTGTTAGGTGTCTATGCCTCTTATTGCCTTTGTAAATATTCTTGTGTTTATATGTGATGTATTAAAAGAGGCCTGTGCCCTGGAATTGATTTTAACATTTGGTTTCATTTTAAATTAGTCTTTTTTTTATTTAGGTTATTGCGCAAGGTGTCCTCTGTGTTTAGAAAGGTGAAAATGAGATAAATGTATTATTATTATTATTATTATTAATGTAAGTGCATTTTCACAAGTCTCCGCACACATCTGCAAATAATTCATTAACAGCAATACCCTCCTACAGCTGGCTGCTGTGGCGGAAAAACACAAATGTGGAAAGAATCTTCATCTGATAGACCCACAGACAAACTGATCATCCCTGTTGTCATGGGTATTTTAACAGCGGAGAAGACCTTGTGTTTCCTTAGTGGGAGAACAAGTCTTTATGGCAGAGAATGGTCAGCTTGTGAAAGCACAGCAGGGCTGATAACAGTGTGCCATTGTGGGGGGCTACTTCGGCACATACCAATCTATTGATCTTTTGCACCCATGTTGTTCAATCCATGAAGACACATCTGCTTTATGAGACCCAAGACAGCTATCAGCCTGAGCTACAGAAGCTGAGGTCTGTGTGTGTGAGGGGCTGTACAATTCCCCACATGCACATAATGAAACATCTTCTCCTATTTATCACTGAACCACAACCTAACTTAATCCAGAATGTCAGCAATCACATGAACACTGGGTGCACATATGATATCTTCAATACTTTTTTTATTGCTTTTTCAGGAAACGTATTATTAAAAAATCTATTGTGACATCCCAGAGGGCATCGTATATTACACTAGGACATTAGGAGACAACAGATTGGAATTATCTGAATATAAAGGTTTATCCTCAGTGCAGGTTAATGTCAGAATTAAGTAAACCATAAATATGCTTTAATTAAAAGAATCTGGAGGAATTGGAGTTTTGAAATTACACCCAAATCTGCTTAATAACAATAAATCAAATGTTTCAAATATTAACCACAAGCAAATTTCATTTAAATTCGTAAATGGGGTTTTGGTGCTAACAAAAGTTTAAGATCAGTGAAATGGAATCACACAGATTTTTTTTTAGACGTTTACTAATTTCCCTGGGAATCATTTATGGATGTTGACTTTAAAAAATCTGGTACGTTTAGAGAACTGAATTCCACTTTTACTTCTATTTATATTCTTACGGTGCCCTTAGGTGTTGTAATATGGAACATGTCCCTTAAGAAAACTAATGAAGGACATGTATCACCTGTGTGTGTGTGTGCGTGTAGTGTGTGTGTGTGTGTGTAGGACTTTAACACCTCCTCTCTGTGTGCAGCACACGGAGCTGTTACCTAGTTACAGCAGAGCCTGTGACGAGCTGCTGCTGCAGAGCTGGTGACGGTCGGTTCTTGGGAACACACGGAGCAGAAGTCCCCGACAAACAGACGCTGAGGAGCGGGGAGGAGGGGAGCGTGTCACCGCTGAGGATGAAGAAGAAAAGCACGTCCAGGTCCTGACAGAGAGACGAGACGAAGAGGGAGCGCTGACCTGTGAAATCCTGAAACCAGAGGAGAAGAAGGGGCTCTGGGTAAAAAGTCTCTGCACCGCCGGGTAAGTTGTGACAGAAGGATGGTGTGGTTGTGTTGTGGATGATAGAAGAGTGTGAAGCAGCTGCAGCAGCCTGTGAGAAATCAGTGATGTTCCACTGGATCACTTCTGCGTCTTTGTCTCTGGGGTTGTGTTGTGACTCTTTGTAGTCATTGTGTGTCTCAGTGTGTCCATCTTCATCATCTGCTCATCCCTTCGCTTCTATTTGTTTGTGTATTTCTATGTGTTTGTGTCACTTTTAAGTCGTTTTGCGTCAGATGTTATTTTGCATCTCACTCTCTTAGTCGTTTTGAGTCTCTGGGCTCATTTAAAATCATTATGCTCACTTTAATACATTTTTAAAAGTGTGTGACTTATTATATTCCTGAGCTGAATTATGTTCCACAGATGGTTGGGCTGAGAGGTCTGCCAGCCTCTGCAGGAATCCTTTAGATTGGATACTCTGTGTTGTGTGGTCGGAGTTGCCACCCTGTCTCTGGTGTTGTGATAGTGAACCTTGAGAGTCGATATCTCACATAGTGATAACTCATAGTGACGCAGAATGCTCCCTCCCGTTTAGTATAATACTGAAATGCTTCTATGTTACTTAAGCATTTTGGTTTGACGGCCAGTATGTGCATCAGACCAGGAATTCTCTCAGTATACAAATTCATGTTGTAAAAAACTCTTCTGTTCAAGTGAGGACAACCGAGGCTCATCGAGTGGATTCTATTATTCACCACTGTGAATACCAAATAGAAATTCCTCTTCATCAGCGTCATTAGAATCATTTTGCATCACTTTGACTCATTCTGCATTGTGTTGTGTCTCTTTTCAGTTCTTTTGTGTCTCTGTGTTTTCGTCATTTGTATCTACTGCTCATCCTTTTTGTTTTCTTTGTTGTGCGTCGTGTTTCTTTGTGTTTGTGTCACTTCTGAGTCGTTTTGCGTCAGTTATTATTTGGCATCTTAATCTCTTGTCAGTCGTTTTGAGTTTTGAACTTTGCATCCGCTTTTGCATCTTGGTGATTGTGTTGTGTCTCTTTGTATTTATTGTGTGTCTCTGTGTGTTCTCATTTTGTATCTGTCGCTTCAATTTGTTGTGGTTTGTTTAGTCATTCTGAATCTCTTTCTGGCGTTTGTGTTGTCGATTTCTCATCATTCTGCTTCACTTGGTTGTCGTTTTCCATCTTTTTTTGTCTGTGTCGCTTGTTAAGTCATTTTGCTTCACTTTGTGTTTTGCATTTCATTCTCTTTTCAGCCGTTTCCTGATCGTTTGAGTCGTCCTGCATCTCTGCATTTGTGTTGTGTTCTATTTTGTCTTATATTATCTGTTGGTTATATTCCTTCTCTTTGTTGTGTTCTTTAAAAAAGAATTGTGTCTTGTGTTCTTTTTGCGTCTCATAGAATTCATCTGAATTAATTAAATATTTAATCACCAATACTATAACAATTTCTTACAACTCATAAACCCTTTCGAGATACATTAGTCCCAAAGCCTATAACCTCTTAAGTAAACCCTCTAATGAACAGACATTAATTGCTATTAGGTAGTTTTAAGTTTTTGTTTTCCTCACATGTTATAGGAAGTATAGATTCTAGTTTTTAAATTGTTTCATTGAAGCCCACATATGCGCTTTATAAAGAGAGAGAGAGTATTTTCTTTATCAGTAAAATTCACCTCGACAGAAATGTAACGTGTCTGTGCGAGACGTTAAATAATTTAGAGTTAAAGGGATGTAGATGATTTCCACTGAGACAAAGTTTTAGTATCTTTCTTTTTCATTTGATTGTTATTTGTGGGAAACACAAGGTGGGGCGACATGGTACATGAAATAGAATACATCTTTAATTTATACATACTGTATATGTCGTTTGATCTTTGCAGCATTTTACAAGTTGTGAGAATCTCATCTGTTTTAATCCACTTTCCCAAATACGTGTACATATTGTTGTTGTTTTTCTTTAATTTTAGTTAATGTATTTATTAATTAAGTAATTGTGAAACATACCTAAAACAATATTGTATGCTTAAAAAAACAATGCGATGTCTGCAAATGTCACGTTTTATTTTAAGAATCTGGAAACGACATCACAAAACAGTTCCTGATCAATTTTGTATTGATTAACTAATGGACATCTGCTCCCATCCTTCCTCTCTGCGATGCTGTGACGCTGTGATGCTAAATGTTCCTCCTGGGAGTTATAAAACTAACAACAATCATAATAAACATTTCAAACAATAACCCTCCTCTCTATACTGCCCCACAACAACAGACACTATACTTATCTAGTTAAAAAACATTTAAGAATTGTGGTAAAAATCTGAGATTTCATATACTGAAAGTAGTCCATAGCGACTTGGCCTGGGAACCGTAGGGTGGCCGGTTCGAGTCCAGCATGGACGGCTTCATGGCTGCCCACTGTTCCGTGTGTGGTCACTGTGTGGATTGTGTTCCGTGTGTTCCGTGTGTGCTCCGTTCACACGGATGGGTTAAATACAGAGGTCAAATTTACCAAAAATAGGAATCTTAATTATTATTATATCCCTTAGCCTCGTCTGAATACGTTTCAATAGTTGTGTTTTACCGGGAGCATGTGAGTTTTGTTCATTCACTGACACGAGGATCCTTTATTGAGGATTTTATCATGAAAAGAAAACACATTTTTCTCTCCCCAGGAACAGAAAGGTTCCCCACTGTGTTCGTGACATTGTGCTGACATGATTTGTTCTGTTCATTTCAGAGGAACAAAACAACATCATGTCTTCCTAATGTGAAACCACTGAGGCGGCTTCTTTATTCTGCATTTTAAAGAGAAGAAATTAAAGAAACGAGTTGAGTAAAAAAGATATGATATGAAAAGAAGAGATTCCAAAATGACTCACTATGTTATCCTGACTTGTAGCCCATCAACACACAAACGTCCACACTCACACAAAATCTCAAGTATTTTACAATACAGCCTGATGTAAATTTTGTAAATTAAGAGTCAAAAACATGATAAAGCACTTTGGTATATACGCCCCAATGCACAATATACAGCAGGGCGTGGATACCATGTGATTGACAGCTATACAATCCAATGGGTCACAAGTGTAGGTGGGCATGCACTGTCAGGCTCCACCCTGCGCTCCTCCAAATACGGTTACTTCTGATTTGAATTGTACATTGTGACGTTGAAAAGAGATTTTTCCATCTTTCTCTTTCGTCTGCCCTTGAGATTCTTATCTATCTCATGTCAAGGACCTGGACAAGCAGTAAAATAAGGTCAGCAAAGCTTCAAAACTAAAAGCGGAACTTTGATGCCAGGCTGTTTCGGAAAATCACTGGGTTTAATAAGTGGCTCTGACTCACCGAGCCCAGAGGAGACGCCTCCTTCTCTCCTCTTGTACTCTCATGAAAGCAGCAGCGCCCTCAGAACGACAGGCCTCCTGCTGAGTTTAGAGGAGAGCTGGTTGAAAAAATTAAAGGGAGTCACTGTTTAATATTCATCGATCAACACACCGAGCCACGAGCCACAGATTTATTCAAAAACCCACTGATTCATTCTGAATAATGACTGAAATTGATTCTGTGACAACACTCAAAAAGTGCTGGTACGACTTTTTAAAGGTGATTTCACTTTTATTCTTATGTTTTGACAAGAAATTCTCCTTAAAACTACAGGAGTCGTCACTTAATGAATTAATTGATGGAACCAAGTCATTTAAAACCAATCAAGGTGTAATGTTTTCACCTCTGTCCATTTGTTTGTTGGGTGGTTTAGGCAAGGTTACACAAAAACAAGTGAACAGATGTCTACAAAACTCGGTGGAAGGATGTGCTTTGAGACAGGGAAGAATTTTGGTGTGGATCAGGATCAGGAGTCAGGAATTTCTCAACGTTATGGTTGATTTCTGAAAGAATGATTTATAGAACTTGAAAAAAAAATCAAGCGTGTTTAGGAGATTCATATTTATGATTGTGTGCAATTTGATGAATTCATGGGGACTGTTGGGCCTTGGCAGAGCTATATGCTCTATTGAGTGTAGTTTGTTTATGTCCTTGTAAAGTGATTATCTTTAGAGCTAAAGATAATCGTTCAACATCATAGATACAACATCATTTCTAACTTTAATAAACCGACAGACACTTTTCACCATCAATTGGCATACTACTGAATAATGAAAATCATAATTGTGTACTTATACAATTATAAAAACTGTTGCCAAGTCATTTGTTGACATGACAGTAAAACACTATGCTCGCTAAACATGCAGTAAATCTTTCAGTAAATAAGGGGAATCTACTCAGGAAATTACAGTAAAGATTTTTATGCTCAGTACATTAGCACATACAGAGCTTTGCATATCTAATCTCTGTATGTTGGTTTATTAAGTGCAACATTTTGTGAATCATTACAGCACAAAATAAAATCAGGTCATCAACAGTTTCTTTTCATTCAAAGTTCAATAAAACACTCTGTGGCCATCCTCTGCCCGTCAATCCGCCCCAGCTCAGCTCAGTACACATGAGAACAGGTTTTCAAAGTTCTCAGCAGGAAACTACTTCAAAGAATCTTGACGTGTTTTTACACCAAAAGTTTCTCCAACCCATGTTTTAATTTTATGATATGAGTTTCCATGGCTACAAAGCTCAAGGAAAACAACACAATTCATCTTCTAAGGGACGCCTGTCATTCCATTTGTGTGCAAGGACAGAATTGAGAACTGCTTTATAGAAAATATTCAAAACATCTAAAGTGTCAAAAACATTCAACACAGTTAGTGGCTCCACCAAAAGCTGATTTACTGTGACGCAGATGTTTTCAACCTTTAAATCTATAAACATTAAACAACAAAAAAAAACAACAATGAATAATAAAAAATAGGTTAAAAAAAACTAGGTTAAAATGACAAAATAAAATTGGCTCCAGCCAGGGAGCATTTGTGTTCACTGGTCAGAAACCTGACTTTCTTTGAAGAAATGCTCATGGGAAGTTAATGAAGAGTGAAATGAAAATGGTGAATCTCGATAAGCATTTATGGTTGTGCCATTGCCATCACTGTACCCTTCCAATACTAGAATGGCACTCAGTAGAGCACTTACCTGCGTCAAGACCCAACAGTCTCCGGTGCGGAAATCACATTTTTGTTTAAAGTACATTGAAACCGTCATCACCCAAAGCCCTTGAATCTCGTTGTCTCACCAACTCGACATCTTTGTCGGCATCTTTAACGCGTATGGCTCCCTTTTTGTGCTTTTTGCTTTGTTTTGTTTTGTTTAGTTTCGCGCTGCGTACCAGAACTGATAGATAGAGACACTCGCCAGACATTTTCTGCTTCCTCACAGAGAAAAGATCCGGTAACTGGACATTCGTGTTCTCACTTGGAACAGTTAAGGGAAATGTGCAGATTTCAGATCATGTCTGAAAGCAGCAAACAAACAAACAAACCAAGCAGACTGCAGAAAAATAACCTCCTTGGTGGCTTTAATAATATTATTATACGTTTCACCAATTTTTTATTACATTTGTGTGAATGTAGTTGTCTGGATAGGCAGTGAAAAACTAATTTAAAGGGACAGTTGGACGTCAAACACTGGATGGATAAATTGATAAAAAGAATTCAGGTTGTAGGTGAAAGTATATTGCAGTTGCATTCTATTTCCTGTAGAATCTATTTCACTTTTAAATAATAATCTAATCTGAACTTCTCAATGAACTCATTGTGTCCCGTCTGTTATCAGCAGCTCCAACAAAAGACTGACTTGTTTTTTTTCCGAAGCGTACAGTATGTTTTACTTCCTGTGCACCTTAAAGCTGCACGATACCAAATAATCAAAAACTGAAAACGATGTAAAAACACTGACAAGTGTTCACTGGCGGCAGCAGGTATACGGCCTCCCACACACTTAACAAATCCCTCCACCGGTCTGTGTATCGTCAGGGAGGAACAACACACTGTAGTCCTGTTAGAACGCTCAGCAAGGTGTCCCAGTCCAACAGACAAAGTGGAAGTTAAGTCTTTTTCCCTTGAAAAATCTGCAGTATTTTCTAGGACACCAGAGAGTACAGTACTGCACCTGCATGGAACCTACATAGGAAAACAAACTTATCATCATCATTTATCCATTTTATGCCTGTGCTGCTGGTGTGTGAATGGGATTGTTAAATGATTGTGACCTGTAAAGGGCTTCAAGTGGTCGTACAGAATTTGAAAAGCTCTGTTTAAATGCAGTCCATTAACCATTTCAACATATGGATGAATTGTTACTGTTGCTACCTCCCGATTAATCCACCTTTGACACGGATTGGAACTGTACTTTACCTGCTGACTCATAATGTTTGCGTTGCACTGACCTGAAGGAAAAAGCCAATGAGGAGGTTTTTCCATGACTGTGACCCAATTTTAGTCCAATGTAGAAACTCTGAGCTTCTATATACAAGGCTAATGTAAATTTCATATGTCACAAATAGCTTGTTGATGAGTTTACCTAAACTTTCCATCTGCACTCACGTCAGGACCGAGTGTTCGGCTCCTGAACATTGACCCTCGGCTTCCAAGAGGAGAAAACACAAAAGAAAACAAAGCAAATATACTATTCAAACAACTCAGCTTATGTCCTTAACCATGACCCTGACCCGTGTTCTTACTGCTGGGTCTCAGTTCAGGATAACAGGCTCTTTGAATGTCATAGACATCAGAGTCACTTTTAAAAATTAAAATGTTCTGTATTCTTTTTTTTACATTTAACCATTTATTTACTAAATAAAAAATTATGGAGAAAAGTTGTCATTCAAATAGTTGCGGTGAGGAACAATGACTTTTGTTGTCATGTATTAGTTTGAGGATATTTACTGTCTGCTCAGATCTGACGTTTTTGTCTAATCAATGCATAATTCATGGTGTATGGTTTATTAAAAAAAGAGGAATCAGAACCGTTACGTTTTGATCCAGACAACTAAACTATGAGCTAAAACTCAATGTAAAGCTCTGTAAAGTCAGGAAGATTCAGGTTATAATTCTAAGTGGGTTCATCAAGACAAGCAAGAGTTTTCACTTTAAGAGCGGGAACGAGTACTGCATTTCATGGATTAATCTCTATTATTTGCATAATACTAAATGGATTGTGAGGTTCGTTACTTGCTTCACCAAATAAACAATTTCCATTGTGTTTATTCTCACATTCGAGAAACCACATTTTTTTGTACCCAGGCCTGACATCAAACCTGTTCTCTCTAGCATCCGCTGATCTGTGTGAGGATGACGGAATTCCTCCCTGAAATACTCTGAACCTTTCAAGCTCCTCTCCCGTCACAGACTCTGACCTTTGTGCTGGATGCTCATCTCAGCGGTGCAGCAATGCTTGACAGCTAATATGTTGGCATTTCTACTCCTGCGGTGAGCAGCAGTTCAGCCTGTGTGAGATACTCAGGTTGTTGTTGACTGGTGTTTTATTATTTCCTGCATGTTCTGTCAATGGGGCATTTACATTAGCAATCATTGGAATGCTCACTTTACAGAATACTGTTGGATACTTTTACTTGCTCCAGTTGAAGAAAACAACACCAATATATAAATAAACGATACCCTAGAAATTATACTCTAAAAATACTGGGTACCGATGTGATTCAGTACTGACAAGCAAAACTGAAGAAACAACTTTAAACGTAGAACATTAAAAACTTTTATTACAAATTACAACTAAACTGCAACACAAATATGACAATATAATTGCGATCAACCTAATGTAGATTTGTTTCTTACCTCCACCAAGAAGAGTATGTTTTCAGCCCTGCCCATTTGTTTGTTGGTTGTTCTGAATATATTTGCAGGAAACTTGGTAGAAGGATTTGTTATGTGTCAGAGAAGAACCCATTCCAGTTTGGTGCGGATCCAAACAAAGGGACAGATCCAGGAATTTTGTATCACTTCCTTTATTGGAAGTGAGTTGGGATGTTTTTTGACATTTTTATCGATTTCCAAGAAAATAATTCATGGATCTTGATTTAAAAAAATCTGACATACTAATATCTATGAGTGTGTGCAATTTGATGCAGCTTGATTGAATGTAAGAGGACTGTTGAGTCTTGATAGAGGTATGTGCGCTGCTGAGTGCCATTTTAGTTTAATACGAGAAGTAACTAATAAATTGATACTGAATGCATCATATTTGTTTTCTGTCAAAATATTTGATTTTGCAACTTATAGTGACTCCAGCATTGAATCTTTTTACGGTTCAAACACTCAGTGCTTGATTAAGGTTCTGAAAATATCATGGTTTGGTTTGTTACAGAAAAAGGTGACTAATATACAGTCAACCCACACCTCCATCTCAGAGCTGAATGTGAAAACATGTTTTTCCCACTCACAGCAGTTGTAATTTGTGTGTAGGTCACTTCAGAGGAATCAGAGTTGACCAATACGTCCCCTCGTGTTTCAGATAAGGCAGCTTTCACATTCAGCAGCTCTGATAGCTGCACGTTTGTTCTTTTGTATGACTGAACTTCTGGTAAAGAAGCTGTACATAGTTTGTTTGATTAGTCCAAGATTGTTTGAAAGACCAGAGCGGCACCTACTCTGAAAATATTTTGTCCAAGATAATTTAGAGAACAGGCTTTTACTTCAAGGCTTACAGATATCACAGATATCACAGTCTTTAAATAAGGTTACAATTTCAGTGTTTAGTGATATCTAGTGGTGAAGTTGCATGTTGCAGCTGAATACCCCTCACCTCACCCTCCCCTTCCAAACATGAAGGAGAACGTGGTAGCCTTCAGGTGTCATAAAAACTCAAAAGATGTTTAGTTTGGACTACTTAATGGAGAGGACCCACTCCAGATGTAAATACAAAGTAATCAAATACAAAGGGCCCATTCTAGTGTGAAGAAATCAACAATACGTACAATTTGCGTGATCACACACTAGTGAGAACCTCACTAGGATAATGTTATATTCAATGTCTGCCAATAGATCCCTCTCACCTAAATATTACATACTGAACCTTTAAACTTAAAGCATACTATTAATAACCAAGTGTGCACCACAAGGTTCTGTGCTTGGCCCGACATTGTTTACAACTTACACAAACTGTTTAAATACTCAAATACCAGGTAAGAAACAGACATGAATGAAGCTAATAAGGAGGAAAATTTTTATTCATTAATGTATTTGTCAGCCGGACCTGGTTCCAACAAAGAACTTCGGAGATCATTTGATTGAAATAAACAAAAAGATCCATTATTTTACAAAAATTAGAGGAAAGTCGGAAAAATATAAATTCCCATTAAAATGTAACTTGTGTGAGAGGCCAAACCCACAGGCTGAGAATAAACTAACTGTAGTTTTAAAGTAGCTCCACAATGAGCAGCTTCAACAGTAAATGCTGCATTAACCACTGATGTGATCATGACATATATATTCTTTTTTTCCCAGCCCACACCCCACTTAAGCATTGATATTCACTATGCAAACCTTTAATTCATATTTTATGAAAAACTTAAAAGTTCTAAGCAGATATAACTGTATAAATATAATTATAACTGAATTTAAATTTGAACATTGTTATATGAACAGACAATGAATTACAATATTATAAAACACAGTTGTAACATGTTATAAAATGTCTTTGTAGTAATACATAATTATTGACTACAATGTACTTATATCTGCTTATTAATATAGTTAATTTAAAGATTTTAGATGTTTCAGTGCAGACCATCTAATCAGTAACATGCAGACATTTGGTTGGCAGGATGTCTCGCTCCCATCAGCAGCAGATCATAACCTCAATTTACAAACTGAATAGATTTCCTCTTTCAGGGAAGTTTGAAAGGCTTTAAGGTCCTGGGGGGATTAATGAGGCTGAAGGAAATGTGACAAATAAAGATATAACACAGACTTCAAGACTTTTCAGATGAGAGATGGGAGCTTGATAAATAGCTTTCAGCCATAGTGTATTCAGGACCCCCAAATTTGAAGGAGTAGGACGGAAATTCCTGAATGCTTTATGAATGGATGAAGCGAATCAACATGGCGACTAATGCAGGTAAGATGCTCCAAGTATTAAATCTTATAAAATAACCATGAAAAAATGTTTTAATCCAGTGGAATATTTTATTGTAATCCAGTAGCAAATGAAAATGTCATTGAATCGCATGAGTTAAATTGTCAAACCTCAAGGTGTGCAGACTTCTCTGCTCATGTTTCATGTGCGTCCTTGACAGGGCCAAAGATGAGCAGATTACGGTGGCCAAAGGTTAAAGGTCAAGGTCCCAGTAGCCTCACAATACATATTTTTGTCCTCTTGAACATGAGCTCTCTTTGGGGATTTCTTTTCTCAAATTTTTCAGTTGTCACTTGGATGTCAAAGGTTGCGGTGGCCTCATGTGGAAAACAGCATGTAGAATGAAATGAGTCTGGTAGGTGAAGGCAAACAACCGCAGGGCAGTAACCAGTCCAACTGGTTGGTGGCGCTACATCTTTTGTTGTTTCTCTGACAACAGTAAAATCTCTCTGCTGTTTTTGTTTGTTAAATAGATGGTTTGAATACATTCACTTATAATGAAAGACTGACATTTTTTATTCAGATAGTTTGAATATGGTGCCAAAACAGTTCAGTGATATGAACGGATTTATCTTCATACCATGGATGTTGATAGTCAAATAGTTGAAAAAAGAAAAGAAAAAATTGTAATTTAATTATTAATAAATGAAAAGGAAGCTCACAAACATTATAACATGTTAGTTTTATAGATTGCAGCTATGATGATGGAAAAAAAGAGAGAAATGTCTGACATCTGGTCAATAATTGATATTCAATTAAAGGACAATATTGCTTCAATGTACCAGGAAGATGTTTTGTAGAGTTCAAATCTAGGTTACTAATGAGTATTTCCTGAAACAGTACACTCATGTTTAACTGTAGCAGCCGGTGATATTTTTTTATCACTTTATTATAGTTGTTTCGTATTTTCTTCACCAAGGACGAGGAGAGTATAGTGTCCCTAATCATGAGGCACGGAAGATATTGAAAAATGATGAATGTGACAATGGTCTGAAATCATAGAAGCTACTCAGGTCTCCTCTTTTCTTAAAAAGAAAAAATAACCCACTCAATTTGTTTGTTTTTGTATTTGCATGTTTCTTTTAAATTGAACTCAGGAGGGCAGAGAGACTGAATGTTTTTTTTTCAATGGACTGTGCAGCTGTCACCATTCAGGTGACAATAACCTTTCATTTAATTTGTTTGATGAACTATATCAGTGAGCTAGATCAGGGAACATCTGTGCTGTTCCCACAGCTGAGTTTCTCAAAGCAGCATCAGACAGTTTGTCCATTCCAATTTGAAAGGAGACAATTGGTCAGTATCTTTCTCACATGACTTGTTGTGTAATTTGAACAAACATACATTTCAAACTTTGTGTTTGTTTCTTGGATATTTGTGTATCCTGTTCTGGTAAATACACCAACAGGAACAACAACAATTACATTTTACTAAGCAGAAAAGTAAACTCAGTGTGATCAGTGTTTTTTCCCCTGATAGTTATATGCGATTTATGTTATCTTTTCTATTTTGTTGTTCTGTTTTTTTTTTTACACTACAGAGAATTACAGAGAAATATCCACACAAATCACCCTGCATGAAAATGAAAGCAGATTTATTTTGCATTTACACTTTTTGGCACAAATGATAAATAACATAAGCAGTGAGCTTTGGAGATGCTAGTTGGCGACTTCTGTTGCCTTCAAATGGAGCTAAGCCGTTTCCACCCTGTTCCACACTCTCTGCTAAGTTAATGAATAAGCTAACTGGGAGGAAGAAAGACTTTAAAAAATGTTATGTTTAAGATCATGAAGTGTGTATTATGTGTATACAGTGTATACAGTATCAACACTGGATCAGTAATGTTCCAATTGATTAATTGGGCCTATATAGTATATTTCTTTACATTTTGGCATTTTACATTTTGGAAAAATCTAATCATCTCATAAAAATCTCTCCAATAGTCGAGATATATTTCACTGTGGATCAAAGTGGTCATTGCCATCCCTGTCGCCACCGCGCTAAAATGATTAATATTAAGCTGAACAAAGAGTTATTGATTTACATCAAAAGAAAAGTGACCATGAATGTGTGAGTAAGCGTACCAGCTGTTATGTTGCTTCAGTTGTCGGTCTGTGCAGATGTTTACTAAACGTGAGTCTCCAACTGCAAACACAGTCTTGCCCGCACAGTCACGGCTCGTCCCTGTGTGTTCCTGGTTCATGTTAACCAAAGTGCTGCCCATGTGTGGGAACACACACTGTTTAATTTGTCTGCCGTATCAGCTGCTGTGGTCAAATCAATGTAACTGCAAACATCCATCCTCACACCAGCTTTTAATGTTTCCTGTCTGACTCATCATCTCATATCCACCTCCATCCTATCTCTATCCTGTGTTGTCCTTTTTGTCCCCTGATTGCAGAGTGTTATCTTTGCCACATCATGTGTTTTTCATTGTGAACATGTTGTCACCTTACATTATTCACATTACACTGTTTTAAGAGTCTCAAATGAAATACCTAATAGCAGCTGAAAGTCTATATTTAAAATCATATTTAAATGTAAAAAAGACACTTTAACTGAACAACAGTATAACCTTCATGAAGGGTTTATTGACACGTATTATACAGCATTAGCTGTTATAATGAAATCTTCAAATGTTAAAGGGATAATTCACCCAAAAATGAAAGTTCACTCATATCTACTCACCATTATGTTGATAGAGGGGTGGGTGAAGTGTTTGAGTCTACAAAACACTTTTGGAGTAGGGGGTAAACAGTGTTGCAGCCAAATCCAAGACAATTCAAGTAAATGGTGACTGATTCTTTAAAACGTAAAAAAAAACAAAAATTGCCTCCATACTGCTCCTGTGGTATCATCCAAGTACAGCAGTACTGTAGGAGTAACTGGGGCTGTCACGAATTCTCGCAAGAACTGCAGCAGTTATTAGGAGGAGGGTATCAGCGGACATTTTGGATAAAAACATGGTGTAAATATTGGTGTTTTTATAGGTTTGAAGAATCAGTCACTATTTACTTCAATTGCATTGGATTTCTTATTGACATTGTGTCATTTGACTGTAATTTGTAACTGGCTGCTGGAAAGGACCAAAATGTCCCTTAAAATATGATCATATGAGCAAAATCTGTGGAGCACCTCTATAAAGTGTGACAATTCAAATCTTATCCCCGAACACTGTCGTAGTGTCTGCTGATGGTTTTCAAAGCTGAAATACATAAACATGCAGTTCTCTGTGTTTCTCATTTCCTTTGATTTCTTCCTCCTCTGAGATAAAAAAAATAGACATTTTTTTTCTCTTTCAACAGAACAGATGGGTGGAAGCTAAGACAGCAGAAGGAAGGAGCAACAGGAAGAGCACATCCATGGCTGACGCCTCGCTTCTCGGGCTGGAGATGACGGATGGGATGTGGGAGAACGACAGCTTCGCCGGCCACTCACCAGGGCTCCCCCTGCTTTTGCTCATGTTCAACAACAGCGATCTGAACCAGACACTGTACAACTTCAGCTCCTACAACTGTACCAACTCCACCGACCCAGATGTCTCCTCAGGTCCCAGCGTGGCAGGGGTCCTCATCCCACTCATATACATCATTGTGTGCATCATTGGCCTGGGTGGAAACACTATCGTGATTCACATAGTGCTGCACTACTCAAAGATAGAGTCGGTCACGAATATCTACATCCTGAACTTAGCCATAGCTGACGAGCTCTTCATGCTCAGCCTGCCTTTCCTGGCCGTTCAGAACACCCTGCAGTCGTGGCCCTTTGGCTTCTTCATGTGCCGCCTGGTCATGACCGTCGACTCCATCAACCAGTTCACCAGCATCTTCTGCCTGACTGTGATGAGCATCGACCGCTACCTTGCTGTAGTTCACCCCATAGTGTCTTCAAAGTGGCGGCGTCCTCGGGTGGCCAAATTGGTGAATGGCACTGTGTGGGCGTTGTCGTTTCTCGTTGTTCTGCCTGTGGTCATCTTTGCCAACATCCAGAAGGCAGGGGGCACCTGTAACATCTCCTGGCCTCAGCCGACTAACATCTGGAGCGCAGCTTTCATCATCTATACCTCCACTGTTGGATTTTTCTGTCCTCTTCTTATCATCTGCCTCTGTTACCTGCTCATTGTGTTCAAGATACGCAGCTCTGGTAAAAAAGTCCATGCCACCTCCATCAAGCGCAGGAAGTCAGAGCGGAAAGTGACACGCATGGTTGTGATTGTTGTTGCAGTGTTTGTCTTCTGCTGGTTGCCTTTCTACGTCCTCAACATCATCAACCTGCTAGTGTCCCTGCCCTCAGACTACCAGGGCCTTTACTATTTTGTTGTATTGCTCAGTTATGCTAACAGCTGCGCCAACCCTATCGTGTACGGCTTCTTGTCAGACAACTTTAAGAGGGGTTTCCGGAAGGCACTCTGCCGCTCCACAAGGAAGGTGGAGAACCACGAGCCCATGGAGCGCCAACAGCAGCAGGAGGAAGGGAGGAGAGCGCTTATGCCCAGGGAGAGCCTGAGACGGGCGATCAGGGACGAAGAGGAAGACGATGAGGAGGGCGTCTCAGAAATGACTGAGATCTACAGAATTGCCCAGAATGGAAACAGCAGCTTCCAGCCACAGAGCTCGAGGCCACTGCTCTCAGAGATAGAGTCAAATCCAGGAGCTACAGAGCTGCCATCCCCAGACAAGAAGGACAAAGCTGGTGACGCAAAAGGGAAAGATCCAGTCAATGGGTCCACACTTGCTATTCCATTGCTTCTCAATGGAGCCAAAAATGGAAACATCAAATCTCTGCCAGAGGAAAACTTGGAACAGAGCACCTCGCTGGAGATAAGTTATTTATAGTGCAAAATATGGACTGAGCTGATGATATGAGCTGGTGTTACTTGAAATATTACTTGAAGTATTACAGTGCAGGGCAGACTGTCTCTAATCCACAAGAAGAAACAGATATGGTTAGGAATCACTTGTTTTGGATCACTGGACTCAGAAAGAATGTATGGCAGTTTATAATGTGTACTTTCTGTATAATGTGTATAAATGCATGGCTGAATGTACAAGTTTTATTGACTGCTTTTACGGTGTATTATAAATCTTTTTGTTCTATAATGTGACAAACATTTCCTACAACTTTCAGCTTAACTCACTGCAACAAGTCACACTTTAATTAAAAAGTATATTGACAACATGGCTATACCTTAGACAACTCCTCCCTGCAACACCTGTTTACTAGAAATTATGTTTGTAAATTACTAACTAGTTGTTGGGTTTTAAAAATAGTGTCAGGCTCAAACCCTGAGCGTGTGGTTGGGTTAATGCAACAAAAACAGTTTGGTTGAGTTGGTGAAAGATTATAGCTACAGTTTAATAATAATAAACATGTCTTGTCTTGTGCTTCAAATTGCTTTTGACTTTTTTTGAATCTAAACCAGAGCAGGATCTCTTCCAAACCTTGCGACTTTGCACCAGTCTTGGAAAAGGAACTCAAACCTTGTACTTAAGTAAGAGTACAAATAAATAGACTAAAATGTACTCAACTAAAAGTGAAAGTAGCACTTAAACTTTTCTACTTGAGTAAAAGTATGTAACTACTTGCTTTTATAATATTTACAAGTACAAGTACTTGCTAAGTAAAGCCTATTCCCTAATGTGACCATCACTCCACACTCACATTTACTGTTCATACTGTTTATTATTCAAAGAACGACGTAAAGAATGCTGCAGATGATGACACTGAAAACACATTGTCATATTAACTAACGACTGAGTCACAAGTCATAAGGACAAGGCCTGTTATACAATTCCATTTCAGGTGTTTCGTCTTCAATAGTGATACTGCTGGTGCAGGAGATGGGGTCTGATGTTACCTGCCTGCTCTGATTGGATCAGAGATCCAGATCTCATTATTGATTACTTTTAAGTACCAAAAAACATGTAATGTGATATTGTATACAAATGGAGTGGAGTTGGAAGTACAGATATTTGATAATATATGTAGTGGAGTAAAAGTGAGAAGTACCTGAAAATAAGTACAGATACATGAAAAATGTACTTAAGTAAATGTACATTGTACATGCCACCTCCAGTTTGCAGGTACGCTCAGTGTTTGCAAAGACAAAAATGCTAATTATTAAACGTTTGCATAATTTCTAAAGTGATAGAATGACTTTACATGTTTTAACTATTTACATTATATATAAATATTGTGTATATATTGCTTTTGTCGAGGGCCTGATTGTGGGTGCTATTAGAAGTTAAACTTTGCTTTTGCAGAATATGTGACTGTAAATGGAATTGTATCTGTTAATGTTGCAGAAGCTCAGACTTCAGCTTTGCATTTGATGACATCAGATAATAAAACGTATATTGTGCTGCCTGATGCCTCCACATCAGGAAGAATCAATAGATTTGTGTGTGTGATACAGCAGCAATGTTGTCTCTTATCATTTCTCTTTATCATACATTCATTTCCTGTGCCGTGGTTTAGTTTTTAATCAGTACAACATCCATTAGACAGGTAATTCTGGATTGAGCTAAATTATTTGAATAAAGCTTGTACGACACTGACAAATATGAAAACTTAATTATTGAGTATTTTGAATTGATTTAGCATTTCAGTTAAGATTTACACACAGTGTGATACTGTTAGTGTTCTTTGTGCCAAAATTTTCCAAATTCAAAACAAGTAGTTCTAAACATGTCTATCATTGATAATAATATCAGGTATTAAAGGGGTAGAGGGTTGAGTTAATGAGTTTATAATTCCCACAAAAACATTAAACTTCTGTTGACTTTTTGATCACCATTGACACCCAAAGTCAATGTAATGTATACATTTGTGCTTGAAACCTGAGACCATAAATGATGAATATGCAACATATACCTTAATATGTACAGCATATAGATTAGTCACAGTATTTTATTCTTTCGAATCTAACATTACTGTTCCATGCTGCTCTATAATCACATCTTCCCTTTATACTGAAATGTAATTTTGACTTGCAGAAAGAATTCAAAACAAATACTCTGCAAACCACTGTCAAAAAATGTATGAATGGTCCCAGTGTTGGTAGCTTGTACAAATGCAATGTGGCCTGCTGGTGCAGTTTATTTTACTCTAGATAAAGAATGCTATGTAACTGAGTGAACTTCGGGGACTCACAGAAGCACTCCAGCATGCATCAGGCATCGGGCTGCTATCGAGAGGACGCTGGAGGAAAAGAAAAAGTTGAAGATACACCCAGTGTTATTTCATCCACCCAAACCATCTTTCCATCCAGAGGGACCACGTTCTATATCCATGGCGACTCTTTTTTCTTTATCTAACTTGAGTGCTTTCTTAGATATTTCTTGGGCTTTCACATTGGATTTGATGTATTCATTCAAGAAAAGCCTCATGAATATAAGAGCTTTTTTTAACTGCACAACCAGGTCAGAGTTGCAGTTGAATAGTATGGACAACACTGATGACAACTGCAACAATTACAACATAATGCTGAAAATGCAAATTAGTTTTACTATTCTTTAATATGAACTTTTCGGGAATATTTTTATGGCAAGTACTGGAAAAAACATTTTCTCGAGGGCACTTCACCTTCACCTACGTTTGGGTCCTCCTGCCCCACATAGTGACAGTTTTCAGTTTATATAGAGGGAGCATTTAACCACCAGCTACTCACAGCGCAATAGATTTTATTGAAAATGAAGATAAAACAAACAGGACTGAAATGTTAAAATAATATAATAACTTGAGCAATACACATAGGGAAAACTTTATACTGTATGTGGAGAAAATTGTTTTTTGTCCATTCCACAATCAGGGGGTTGAAATTACTTATGAATTTGTATTTATTTCTGATGATATTTATATAGTTATGTTTATATTTAGTTCTTTATGATTTTCATTTATGATTTTCATTTATATATTTAGTTGTGATGATGACTTTGTGAACTATAAGTTCAATATGCTTGTTGTTCCCCACAACTGTGACAGAAGAAATTAGCCTTAACAAGAACATTTGGCTTCAGTTTCACTGATATAAATTTGCAGAAAAGTGTGGCAGCCACACCCCATTATTCATAAAAACTCCCTTTCCCTATGTTCATTCAGTGCACACACTGGCTGTAAATATATTGGAACAATGCTTCTGCTCAGTATTACTGTGCTGCAGCTAGTCTTGGCTGGTCTTCAGGCAACACGCCCATGGACACCCGTCTGCAAAGATCCACTGAGGAGCAGAGAACCATTGTTAATGATACAGGGGAATTTGACTGGCTCATACTTATTTGCAATACCCCTGGGGCTTGCTGTGTAATGGGACTAAATATTTGGTCAGGGCTGACAAGAGCAAGGAAGGGTTGTTTGTTTGTCTTTTTGTACAGTCTCTAGTTTGTGCCTTTGTGTGTTGGGCTATAAATATTGTTGGTTTGAACCTTCCTTTGTGATCCCTGGCTCCCTGTGGTGATAACCCACCTGTGCTTACTGCAGATGGAGAGGTGATAGTTACTGGTGGCATCGCAATGACTCAGTGTGATTCTCTGCCCACGGGCACTCACCCACACACAATATGGACAAGACTCAAGTTAGCACTAAAAGCCTATTATTCACTTTTTGGAGGGCAGGAGCATCTATGGAAACTGATTGTAAATGATATCATCAGTTCAAAAGGGTGAATACAACAAGGTCCAATCAAAATCCTAATAAATGTTTGCGCATGTGTGACCCACACAAAAATGTGGTCACATTTTTTTACAATTTTATTTATTATTATTCTTCATGTATGTCTTTGTATAAACATTGCTTACATCCAGTATTAAGTGGTTTAACTTAGTAATCCAAGGCTTTGCCTACTGCTCCAGGCATCAGAGGGCAGTTGAGCACAGCTGCTTTATTAATAGTGTAATCATATCGGGAATGATTGAGTCGGAGCCTAGACGCCAAACACAAACTATGTTCTAATGCTGCAATAAACGATTGAATGTGAGTTGTCTGACTGAACTCACAATAATGGTCCTAGCTGTAAACCCACTGACCATACAAAAGCCAATATGAATAACTAATCCATCTGAGTTTGTTTAAAGCCAGCAAAAGTAAGCAAACAATGCAAGGCAGATAATATGTATTTTATCTTAAAAAAAATATTCATAAAATGCAGGATTCAGATGGATAATCCACAAACAATAGGTCCAGAGTTGACTTCTATGAATATAGTATAGCATTCTGTTTTTGCAGAACCTCTGCCATTGATTCTGACATCACCCCCAGCATGTAATACTGTTTACAGTATATTTCAATATTTTAAGGAAAACACCAAGCAGCTCATAAATATTTCCCAATTATTTTCCCATAGTTTTCTACGGCACACTACCGTTTAATGGAAAACACAATTGTGGGATACTCGGCCCACTCCGAGTAAGGACGGGAGGAGAGAATGGCGTTTGTTCAGTCTTTTATTTCCGTTGCCTTCCTTCGGCAACAACACACACACACACATATATATATATATATATAAGTCTCTATCTTAGCGGGGTCTTTCAATCCACGCACGCATACGTCCCTGCGTCTGCCGCTCTCTGTTCTCAGGACGCCAGCCTACTACCAGAGACAGAACCAGGTTACAAGCATGCTTTTATTGATTGCCCTGATCACCTGATTCTGCACAGCTGTCGGATCACCTGCTGAGTCACTCCTCCCTGTTGTCCAGCAGTTGGCGCCCTAACCATACCCCACCGCCACAACAATGTTACTGTCAGAATTTGGCCATTTTCTTACAACAATTCTTTAAAGCAATGTTACTTTAAATAATGTTACTAACATTGGGCATAAATAAGCTTTAACAACAGCATTTGGCTTTAGTTTCACAAATTAGCAGGAAAATATTGCAGCTATGCCCCATTAGTCCTTAGGAAAACTCACTTTCCCTATGTCCACTCACTTTGAATACATAAGGACAATGCTTCTGCTCAGTGGAGCACTGTTTGTAATCAGCCACCTTGATGACATATGTTAAGCTGCTTTATTAATAGTGAGTGTGCGATTCTGAATAGATCGAGCCGACCAACAGTTTCCTCTGCATCATCTTTTCATCTGTTTTACAGGTTAGTAAAGTGTGCAAACTGCATAATGTAAGTAAGCATAGCGATGTGTTTCGTGTGAGTTTTTGGGATGGACCTCTTGTTGTACAGTAGTTGTCAAGTGTATTATTTCACACAGACTGCTCCTGCTCTGTAACATTGAAGGACACCATATTGTATGTGTGGATAATAGTTACAGTATTTTCAGTAAGTGTTTTTGCTCCCTGACCTTTGCACAGTTTCAGTTTTTATGCCTCTGCTCCGGCAGCGGAGGCATAATGTTGTCAGGTTGTTTGTATTTGGCACAAACTTTCACTTAAGATCAAGGATAAACTGATTTGATTTTGATTTTGATAACCAAACGTCAATGTCATGGTTGCCTCAAAACAGACATGGACACTAAAAATAGACTTGGATTGAGAATAATGTGTCAGAGAAAACAAGACAAGCATTTGGAAATGTTTATTTGAAAGACGACCGGACAAACCGGCATATTTCCTCTGATGGTTTCTGTCATTTCGAAGTGTTCATGTTTATGATAAATTTGGTTTTCATTTGTTATTTAATGCTATAAAAATACGATGAAACATCATTATTGACGGCTGAGATTAATTCGTGATTGGTCAAGCATATATATCTTTGTTAATTATGTATTTCAGTCCATTTCCCATCTACTAACATTGAGGAAGTAGGGTACTTAATATGCATACCTAATGTTCTGTCCACTTGTGTGTACACCGGGGATCAGAGAGAAACAGCATTTCAATCCCGTCATTGTCCTGTACCTATGGCAGAATTGATAACGTTGACTTATGACCTAAACTGTAGCAGCCCCCAGGGTACAGTCAAGTAATTATGATTAGTAACACTTTTGTTAAGCAAATATATCATGTCAGAAGAGCTGACAAATCTCTGACCTCATGGTGGCGCTATATGAAAATTAAGAGGATCACCAAAATCAGTAGGATTCATCCTCTGGGGACCCTACATGTCAACATTAAATTTCATGGCAATAGCCATCCTTTCTTACAAAGTGAAAGGGATATGAGTAATCATATTAAGTAAAAGTACAGCAGATTTGTACAATATCAAATTTGCTGCAACAGTACTAACTTGTGCACATGAGACAACTCAACATGGATATGTAGCCAAGTAGAGTGAATAGAAAAGGATGCAGAGACTAAATACTAAAATACACTCAAAGGGACTTTTTTCTAAAGGCTGCACAGTCCAGCAGAACATTTTAATGAAACCAGGTCGACAGTTCACAATGTGGATAATTAGGGAATTTCACCCTATAAAACAAACTGGTCTGTGAAATCTGTCTGCAGATAAACAAAAGAGGAAACAGTTGTAAAGTATGTTCATTGCAGCCTCTCTCTCTGCTTCCAAGTCCATTTATCTTGTACAAAATTAGTGTGTTCCTGCCATCTGGTGGTCATACTGAGTAATCCCTTCCTGTCCAAAACGATATCACATTCATCATGATGCATACATTTTGACTTTTTGCTTGATTGTTTGGAATTCACATGAAACGTTCAATTAGATGCACAAGTGGGGTCAAAAATGACCCAGAGGCTTGTTCTTCTTCAAAATCTCTGAGATTAAAAGTTTTTACACTTCCATATTCCAGGTATTCCTCATAAAACATGTTTGTGACTTGAGGCCATTTGAATTTTTTAAAATGTTTTTATACATTTTAAGAAATTGCAGTTTTTGTGTCACTACCCCAGTTTTACATAAGCGGGGTCAAAAATGACCCCAAGCATTTCCTACAGAATCTCAAGGGTTTGCTTTGGGATACTTTGATTCTTAGCAACTGTGACTGTCAGGATACATTTTCTGTCCCACTTACACATCTGATGCCTGCAGTCTCACCACCAGGAGGTCAGTTTGACACAGCAGCATAGATGTAAGTATGATCTTCATTTATCAACTCCATGACTTTTCTGTCTGTGAGTATCATGTTGGTCAACAAAGTAGACACTAGTTAGCTAACTACAAAATAATGTTAGTAGTAATGTTAGTACTCTGTTAGCTAGCTTAGTAAGCCAGCTGATATTACTGCATTTGTTGTGTAGAGACTCACAGTATTCATAATTCCTTGTAATAAAAGCTAACCTGTTAGGTAACCTATTATATGATTATTGAATATTGATTAGTGTGTGTGTGTGTGTGTGTGTGTGTGTGTGGATGTGTGTGCATGCGTGCGTGCGTGTGTGTGTGTGTGCACACATGCATGTCTGTGCCTTTACTTACATATAAATGCACAGACATTTACTTAAATACATATTGATTTATAGTTTTGGGTGTCATTCAAACATTGTCTGTTTTATGTTTTCTCATCTAGACTATCATGGCTACTTGGAGGCCAGCTAGGATACCCGAAGACCTTGCTCGAGATTTGATCCTGAACGGATGGGATGAAGAGCCCATCGGTGGGATTGACTCGGGATCTGACATCTCAGATGTAGAAGATCCAGATTCTGGTCCTCCAGACAGATGGACACATTAACAATAATTTTTGAAGATTTTTGATGTTACTTCTTGTGAATTTTTTTTATAAAAAGTTATAAATAAGCATGTTAAATGTAAAATCAGTCTTTTGCTGACCCAAATATAATAAATATAATCACCTTTAACCGAAATTAAAGACCTTTTTTAAATTCATTGCAAATAAACCTTGATTCTATTTGGGGTCATTTTTGACCCCACTCGTGGAAGAGTGTAGGTATCGGTCGTTCATGCATCCAAGGGTTAAATTATAGCTCCAAATTTAAGGTAATTAAAGTAACTTTTCCTGTGTAATTCCGCAGTAACATGGAGCAGATCGGCGATTACCTCCACAGGTACAAAAACTACAACTTTATCACCGGCCTTATAACTGCTGAGTACCTTGATTCACTCCAGAGCTTTGAAATTCAAGACAGTGACGTATTCCTTGTCACTTATCTAAAGTCTGGTCAGTGAAACAACTCTTCACGGACATATTCCACAGGTATGATGTTTCTAAACTTAACTGACAAGAGTGACCCCTCCCCCCACAGGCACGACATGGGCTCAGCAGATCATCACCTCCATCTATCAGTTAGACAGCGATCCGCATGAATATTCCAACAACAGGGAGCTGATGCCATGGCTGGAGTACAAGACGGATTACGAAGACTACTCTCTGAGACCCTCTCCACGGCTTTTCGTCTCTCACCTCACCCCAGCTCTCATGCCTCCCGGGCTTAAGGACAAGAAAGCAAAGGTTGGTGTGTTGTGGAAGTTCGGTCCTGACCTACATAAGATATCATTAAATAGTGAAATATTTGAATGGAGTTTGGCCTCGAGGAGAGACTTGGTGATACTTTATTAAATTGCATCCTGATTTTTGTCAGGTGATCTATCTGATGAGGAATCCAAAGGACAACATCGTTTCCTATTATCACTTCAGCAGATCCTGCAAATACTTTGAGACTCCTGAGAGCTTGAATGGCTTTTTTGAGGACTATTTGACAGGCAACGGTAAGTTTCAGTAAAGTACCTTGACCTTGAAGTTGGGAGACAAGGTGCTCTCTGAAGAGTTAAGTTCACTGGAGGTTCATGTAGAACCTACTCAGCCACTCCAGGAGCATAAGAGTGTATGAATGAATTATAGTCGATGGGTGAGCAGCAATGATGTACCTTTTGATTTAGACTAGACACCCACTCTGGACCATGAATGTGCATGAGGGATAGCCCGTAATACAAACATTCCAGTTGCAGAGATGAGAGATAAATGTGACCGGAGTTTACCCACAGTCACTATTCATATAAGGACACACAGATAATAGTACTATAAAAGAAGTTTTATTGTAAAAACAGATGATTGGGCTCAACAAGTCCTGGATCTCGGACCGGCCTCAGTTACTGTGATCTCTCAGATAAATCAGCTGCTGTTCTTGCAGACTGACCTTAATAGCAGCATCATGACATCCCTTACAACAAATTGTTGCCCTTTTTAACCACTCAAGGGCCCCATCTTAGGCTGTCTGAAGGCTCCACTATTGTTCCTGGGCCCACTCCTCCACACGTCCTTCCACAAGCTGTGGGACTCTTCCCAGGAGGAAATCAACTGGCAGATGTTGCTCTTGTTCAAACATAAGAAAAGAGGGGGACTCACTAAATTGGTGGTTGGTAGTGTTTTATGAAAAACATGATTTAGGGTAAGTATCTGAACCACTGTTGCTTCTGTTCAATAGGTAAGGTGCGAAGTGAATCATGGAAAGTTCTGTCGAAATGCTGACCATTGACCATTGCACGGCTGTGCAGCTCCCAAACCACAGTGATGCAGCTGGTCAGGATGCTCTCGATGGTTCCTCTGCAGAAGGTGCACATGATTGGAAGGATAGGATATTGCCTCAATCAAGTGGGGGTGGGACCCCTCGGCCTGCATGCATTTCCGCCCGCTCCTATTAGAAATGATGGCCTGATACGATGATGATTTTAAAAATGTATGTGAAAGTGAGCGACGTTTACTCATGCGAGAGTGAACTCCCATCAAGTTTGTTTTTATAAATCCCAATGTTTGCTTGAAAAGTGGCATAACAAGTTTGAGGTCCCACTTTGTGCATATGCAACAGTAATTAGACCCCTGGCCCTCTTGGACTGTCAAGTGAATATTGAAGCTGATGGAAACCTCAACATTGATGTAGAAAGAAATATCAGAACTCTGCACAAGGTCAGAAGAGGAGGAACAAACACGTGTCAAATAAGAACGTAAAACATGTGGTTATCCCAACTTGGCCTTCACAGACCAAGCGGCTCAACAGAACAACATTGTGATCCCTTATGTTGCTGGAGTATCTGAAAAACTCAGGGTTTTGAAGACCCAAAGACATAACACCCAGACATAAGCAGAGCAACGTATGTAGTTGAATGTATTGAGAAATGCACGGAACTGTACATTGGGGAAACTAAACAACCCCTTCATAAACGTATGGCACAACACAGGAGAGCCAGCTCCTCAGGTCAGGACTCAGCAGTCCACCTACAGCTAAAGGACAAGGGACATTCATTTGAAGACAACAATGTCCACATTTTTGCCAGGAAAGATAGATGGTTTGAAAGAGGAGTAAAAGAAGCTATCTATTTCAAACTACAGAAATCATCTTTGAGGAGGTTTAAGACACCTATCAGCCACATACAATAGTCTTGACTTCCATCCGCAGGGAGGTTACTGTACAATTCACACCTTAGAAAACATGACTTAAAGAGGGCTGATGGGTCAACGACTTTCAATGACCCGCAAATGACTCACAGTGAAAGCAACCGCAGGGCGAGTCCAGCATCTCATTGTAACCTCAGTGTCTCTTCACGACCCAACAAGCTAAATAACTGGGACACCCAGCAGTCAGTTAGAACTGAAGAAGCCTCTTGGATGAGAGGTGACACGTCTTCAAGAAACTCAACTCAAGTCCAATTTTTGCAGCTTATTTCATCAGAAAATACACAAAACCTTTAGGACCCTAAAGTATAAAAGAATCCCAGTTGAAGATTGAATTTAACACCAGAATCAAAAGAGCTATTACAATAACAAGCAGCTGTGCCGACCTCTGCAGGTAGGGTAAGACCCGTCTCTCACAATGCCAAACTATGTTCATGGGGATCGTACCTCGTGTTTTCAGCTGGCGACATGATTATAGGTCTAAAACCCACATTTGGCACTACTGAGAATTTTTGATTACTACATTCCAACAGAATGACACAGAGGCTTCAGCAATTACGGGATGAAACAACCAATAGATAGCATGATACTTTTTCCAGGGGGGATTTATTGAATGAATCAGCTGTGTGGTTGCCCATTGGCATTCTCCTTATATGGATAGTGACAGCCACACTAAAGAGTAAATTACGTCATTGTGAATGACTAGCTGGGTACAAGTAGCAGTGAGAGGGGCTGGTCAGAGGTAAATGGGGAAACTAAGTGATAACCCTACAGCATTCACATGGTCTGTCCCAGGATGTGATTAACAGACTGAGTCAGTCTGAGAGGATATGCTCTCCTGAGAGGTGATTCTTCTTGAGGTTCTTGAAGATAGCGTGGGGTTTCCACTGATATAATAATGCATTTCTAACTGACATAACATTTTACAGTTGTAGGATCATCCTGGTTTGACCACATCAGGGAGTGGCATTCCAACAGAGACCGGCACAACATCCTCTTCCTGACCTATGAGGACATGATTTTGGTGAGATGTTTTTCCTCTCTGTTTTAATTTTTTTTTCAATCATTACTATGCATCTTTGTTTTTTCCTATCAATGTCTTTGGACTGTGGGAGGAGGCCAGAGTACCAAGAGATAAACTACTACATGTTGCTAAATTGATAGAGTCAAAGCTCTCTTCTGTTGTTTTCGTGTTGTTCTGTTTTAGGACCTGAAAGCAACAGTAAAGAAGATCTGCAGCTTCTTGGGTAAAAACCTTAGTGAAGCAGCCATCGAGCAAGTTACAGAAAAATCTACATTTAAGACAATGAAGAAAGACCCAAAAGCCAACTATGACTTCATATTAAAAAGTAACATGGTCCATGGATACTTCATGCGTAAAGGTAACATCACCTAACTGCAGCTCTTGTGCAGAAGCAAGGTAACAGAAATGTATGAGTAGCTTTGTTGTTTTTTTATCTTCAAATCAGGGCAGATCGGGGACTGGAAGAACTTCCTCACTGTTGCTCAGAGTGACAGAGTTGATCGACTGCTTCATGAGAAACTGGGGGATCTATCTCTGAAGTTCATCTGGGAATAAGCAGAGAAGCCTGAGCCACGTCAAGATGTTTGTTCTTACTCATAGAAAAGCTTAAAATCTAAAATTGTAATTGTAAGGAAACTGCTAATCAGTAAACTATTAATGTTCCAGAAAGATTTCCCACCTAATGAGACACGGTCTGTAAATGAACATGAAACAATAAAAAAAAGCATTTTGCCAATCTGTTCTTTATTGACTGTCAAAAGGAATTAAGTTGTGTATTAAATGTATGGTGCAGGCTGCTTGGTCACTGCAGCCTTATTCACGCTTCAGTTCTCTTCATCTAGAAAGAGAGAAGGAAAGAAAACAGTTTATCAGTAAACACAACAGAATTAAAGGCTGTTCCAAGGGCATTTTCACACCTACTTGGTTTGGTCCTGCCAGCCCTTTGGACTTTTAAGTCAAATCCTAACCAAAATAACATGTGTGAAAGGTTTTTCAGACGAGGGCTGCTCGATTATGGCAAAAAGTATACTTATACACAATTTTGTACTAGTGGGATTTATTTGTTTGCACTTGTTTTTCCATTTTATTTGTTTCTGAAGCATCATTTATTAGAAACAAGTCGAATATTTTTTTCAAGTGTGTTTTGTATTTGCGAAAAACAAAATGCAGTAGTTTGTCAGGGGAGCTTTGTGTTTGCAAGTGCACGGTAGGGAATTCTTAAACATGAATTGTTTAGGCATGAATTTAGCTCCATAGTTAACTGTGTAACCCTGCCTATACGAACAGACCCCTGAATTTATACTAAAACAAGACTACAATAAGCTCTGAAATCAAATAGATTATCAGCCAACTCAAAGGTGGATAATAGTTTTTGTTTAAGTATTCAACATGGTGTAAAAGCACAATAACAGGAGCATCAACTGCTGAATCTCACCTTCTTCCTCCTCGTCCTCTTCGTCCTCTTCTTCTTCATCCTCCTCATCAGAGCTGAAGGTGCCATCAGGCAGGCTGTACACCCGGATAACTTGCTGTGGACAAAAAAAAAAAAAAAAAAATGTGTCAGCTCCAACAGTTTCTTTGTAACCCTGCAGCACAAAGCCCAAACAAATGCTGTGACCTCTCACCTTATTGGGATCCTTGAGGATGAGGTACTTGCCCTCATCCAGCTTACGGCAGATGTCAATGACACAACGGAGGATTCCCCAGGCATTCTCCATGCTCAGGTTGATCTGGCTGGCGAATTCATTGGGTTTGAACTGCTGGGTACCCAGGACAACATGGCGAGCAGAGTCCTTTACGTGGTACCGGGACACATACCTGAAGAATGCAGAGGGGATGAAATGAATACAGTCTAATGTTCTACAGGTTAACAGGCTCTGCTGCAAGATGTTCTGCTGTTGCACGAGTCAAAGTAACAGATTTTTTATTTTTATCTTTTAATTAAATCCAAATCGTCGCTTTGTATTTTGATACGTACAGTCACTGATCTTCATCTCTATATCTCCTGTGTTTTTCTGTCACTCGTGCATGTTCCTTACCCCAGTTTAAGGTATTCTGATCCTGCCAGCATGGCGCAGCAGGTCCAGCGAGCCAGTTTGTAGCTGTTATTCTTCAGTTCGGTGGCCAGGACAGCTCCTCTCTGGGAGTCCAGCTTCTGACGCCAGTCCACGCCATTACAATACTGATGACCAAACAAAAGGAACAAAAACTTTTTAACAGAACGGTAACTGGCCAAGCTGGAGGTGAATGGTTTGCAGCTCATGAAGGAAACGCCGGCTTCCGCTCTTGCTCTACATGCTATTGCTGGGGAGTGCCAGACATCACAGTGATACAGAACACAATAGAGGAAAGAAGAGAAATGTATCATGTCTCATTTAAAATTAATCTTAATGAAAGTAAGTTGTTTCAGTTTCACTACAAAGCAGCTTCCCCATCTTCTTACCCTTGAGTCCCACTCGTTTAGGGTCTTGACATTGATGAAGGACACCTCTCCGTTTGCACCAGTCATCACTCCATCGTGCTCACAGCGCACAATCAGATCGATGTCCTCCCCGAGTTTCCAGTGGCGGTACCTGAAATACAAAGATGAGAACACATCATGCCTGACACAAAAAAATTTTCACACATCCAGTGATTTCATTTTTAACAGTGATTAGATACATTTGTCTATCTCAGGTCTAAATTATTTACCATTTAATTATTCAGAAAGATTGTAAGCTTATTCACATAAACTTGTTTGTAATGCTTTACCCTAGGGTGCAATGGTAAAAAAAAAAAGAAAACATATTTTTAATATTACAATAACGCATGCAGATTACATACAGTTAATTTCCTACATGCTGCACCTTAATGGATATTTATTTTAATATTTTTCATTTATTTAGTTATGAGTTTGTTTATTTTGTTATTTTACTTTTGTAAAAAATACTTAGGTAAGAAGAACACAGCCATAGTTAACCAGGGTTGAATAAAAAGTAATAAAAAATGTGTTAAATGTTTTCTGTTCCTGTTTCTACTGTGCCGAAAACATACCGTGACCTCACAACCAAGGTGCTTACCAAACCGTGAGTTATTATTTGGAATAACTGTGGGGGTTCAGTATTTACCTGTAGGCAACAGATGCCACCTCACTCTTGTCTGTGTCCTCCTCAACAAATGGGTTGGAGTTGGGAAACTTGTGCCTCTCTCCACCCTGAATAAAACAAACAAAAAAGTGGTATAAAAAATTATATTTTGGCTTCACAGCAGGTGCTGATTCACACTGGTGACAGCATTTGGCCACATTATATCAATAAATGACTTAAAAAATGACAAACTGCATCAGGCTTCCCCAAGATTAATTTTCTATGGAAAATGACTGTTGTCATAATATTGTAGGAAAATAATCACATTCAATTTGAAGAGCAGGGGCTTAAATATGTGTATGTTCTTACCATTCGTAAACACTGCTGACTGAAGTTGTGGTTGATGTACGTGGCCTCCATTGCCAAGTTACGAGGAGAGTTGAAGGAGTTGCCTTCATCCTGCGGAGGCTCATTAGCCGTCTCGCTCACAGTCAACAAATCTGAGTGGGTGCAATAGACATTAGTGTTAATGAAAAAGGTAATGAATCATCAAGTGCACCATGTGTATTTACCTTCCTGGCATTTAGAACCACCTTGTATCAATTATACATTTATGTCTAATTTCTCCTCTTCACTTAAGATAAATCTTCATTTACAAAACAGCACAGCTAGCATCAGCTCAGATGTTCCACTCTATTAACTGCTATTAATGTGAAAAAAAAAAACCCAACAAGATGCAGTGATAGTGATTAACATTGATATACAAGAAAGAGGAAATGACTGGTAAGACGATTATTTCAATGAAAACTTGAATTATACTTCACATGAGCGGCTGTAGTCGGCAACGTGTGATTATTTTGTCATTTCTGGTTCGACCACCAGAGATTTCAGCTTCTCTGACAAACCCTAATCCTTACCAAAGTCAGAGTTGTCTCTCTTGTCGAAGAACAGCTTGTTGCCCACTCTCTGCACAATTATGTCCCAGGAGTTCACTGAGCGTGTGCAGCACATCAAGGTGGCCAGGATGGCATCAGTGGCAAACACGTTACCCTGAGTCTTAGCCAGCTGGAGAGAGACAGAAAAAGAAAGAGAAATATTAAGAAATGTTGACAAGTGTCATGACAAGAGTTTCACTGACTGGAAAAACCAGGCACTGGACGAGCTGCATGCAACTATAAACAGTACAGAGACCTCAGGGTCAGAGGCTGCATTTATTGTGGCTGCAGCCTTCAACAACGCCAAGCTAAGGGAAGTCCTGCCTCGATACCATCAACACGAAAGCTGTCCTACACATGGTGAGAACACACTCGACCATGTTAACACTCCTTTCCGGGATGCATATAAGGCCCTCCCTTACCCCTGATTCGGCAATGTAGATCACGTTTCAGTTTTGCTGCTGCCTTCCTACAGGCAGTAACCCAAATGTGGTGGTCCAAACAATCGGCTCTATGGAACTGCTTCAGCACTAGTGAGTGGTGTGTGTTTCAGGACAACTTGAACACATACGCAGTCATCTGCTACAGCAAATGCATAGATGACGTCGTACGGAGGATTACTGTACCAACGATAAATGGTGACATCGATGCCAAACTTTAAACACGGACCAACGCCTACAACTCAGGTGATCTGGAGGATTACAGGAAGTCCAGGTACGTGCTCTGGAGTGCTTTTAGCAGTGCCAAGAGACCATACAGGGACAAAGTGGAGTCTCTCTTCCAGGGCTCCAACATGAGAAACATGTGGGCTGGACTAAAAACCAAACTACAAAAGAAAGACCAGCAGTTATGTCTGCATCTCTCCAAGGTGAACTGAATGACTTTTACTTGCTTACTTTGAGAGCAAATCCCCAGCTGTGGCGGTACAAGAGGCCCAGGAGGACCACTGGCCACCTGTAATATCCAGGGCAGATGTGTGAAGCTCACTTCAGCAGATCAACACACGCAAGGCACCTGGACCTGCTGGCATCCCTGGCCTCAAGGTGTGTTCAGATCAGCTGGCAGATGTGCTCACCCAAGACCAACCGGATCATTGAAGACCCCAACAATAAACTGTTCTGCCTGCTGCCATCTGGCCAACGGTACCGCAGCATTCGGGGAAGCACCACCAGGCTCAGAGACAGTTTCATCCCCCCAGGTCGTTACGACTTTTAAACTCCTATCTACCATGATTCCTCTAAACTCTGCACCTTACAATATTTGCACTACTTTTTTAAGCATATATTTATTTTAATACTTTCGTTTTATTTTATACATTTTATTTATGTAGTATTTCATTGCCAGCGACTGCTAAATGTAATTGTTGTGCATGTGCACATGACAATAATGTCAGGAATCTTGAAAACCTTGCGGATGACGGGATCATCAGTGGTAGTGACAGTGTGGAAGATCCTCTTGATGCTTTTCAGCTGCTTTTCATTGCGGGTGGTGATTCGGTCAAAAGCTTTATCATAGTACTCCAAGGCACCGCAGCACTCGCTGGAAAAGGAAACAACACTGTCAGCATCTGCAATTTACCTGTTGAACGTGTTTAAAAGAGCGAATGGTAAAGAAATCACTGTTACTTACATGTCAAGAGGGTCAGCCACCTCCATGTACCTCATCTTCATCAGTCTGGGGAAGTCCATCTCCTCCTTCACCTCCCAGTCACTCCTAACCTCCACAGAAGAATCTCTGGGCTTCAACTGCGCCTGGATCAAAGTGGATGTGGATTAGTGATGAAGCAATAAATTGTTGACTGAATACAGTGAAGCACAAGGTGACTACTTTAACTGCCTGAAATTTTAAGATGAAGACAAAGATGATTTTCAAAATAGTTGCTGGTTAATTGTCTTTTTGTTATTGCTCATATCCAGAAACAAAAAGGAACGAACGTGCACCTGGGATTTCTGGTCCCACTTCTGACGGACACCAAACTGCTTCTGGAACTTCTTCTGTAGGCGCATACGGTCCCTGAGAGGAAAAAACACTCAAGCTTAAAGTGATGTTTTGATAATATGACAAACTGTGTGTATACAATTTGTTGATCTCTTGCTGGGATCCTTCTCTCCTTTGTGTGGGACCCAGAGGAAGAAAAACCTGGCTTGACATTTCCATCAGGATCTCACCTCTCCTTCTGCTTGGCGCTCTTTGGCAGCGTCTGCATGTTGAACTGGGTCAGGTTCCTGCGGTCCTTGTCCCTGCGCAGATTCCTCTGTTGAAACAAACATCATGCTGTTATGGGAGTTGTTCAAATGTAACACATAATACTTACATTTTAAATAAACTTGGGTCTGCAACTTAAATTCAAAACAGAGGGAGATTTGATAAAATACCTGTTTTATGATAAATCATAAGTCACATTTTTGTCAGTGCCCTAGGGTAACTTGTGGCTTATAAACTGCAACCACATCGCAAAAAATGTACAAAAGTAAAATTGTCTACAACAGGTACGGGAGAAAAATACAAACACTTCTATAAAGAACATTTCAATTACAAAACTGAACTGGATCCATAGCTGTTTAAGATCTTCAGACACCTGATAACATTCAGTATTAATAGTTTCTGTGATGTCTCCGTCTTACCTGAGCAAACCTCATGCGGTTCCTCTGGTAGGCCGTCTTCTGGGTCTTGGCCGTGTCCACCAGCTGGAAGCTCGTCTCGTCCTCCTCATGAAAGTAGGCATACTGACTTCCACCTCCAAACTGAGAGGAATATTTATCTGGAGACAAAATATGTACATAACCCCGTCAGAAATAAACTTGAGCTATTGCAGTAATCAATGTTTCTTTTATTCAATTTTCGAATGATGTATAACACTTCCATACAGCTATAAAGAAAATGTACACATGTATTTTTTAAATAGCTATGTCACTCACTTGTGTATCTCTTGTCTTGGTAAGTTGCTCCAGTCCAGTCAGCAACCTGAAAAAAGACATATCACAACATTAGAAAAACTGAGGAAAACTTTCTTCTTTCAGGCAAGAACTTTGGATGTGTCTAAAGAGACAGAACAAACCTTTCCCAGGCGGTCTCCTTTGCTGAATGGCTGATAGGGCATGTCTTTAAACTTCTCTGGAACCGCACACGGACCCCATCCGGACGGATTGTCCTGGATCACAGGGGCGTTGAACTTCGCCATATCCTGAGGTAAGAGTGAAAAAGAAGAGGCTTCTGTGACCAAACTGAAAAACGAAAAATATTTCATGAAAACTGAAAAAGAGTTTGGGGGATTAAACCATAGAGGAATGATATATATAATTTTGCACAGGGTCTCAGGCAAGAGCAGCACTGAATTCATCAGCCATGCACTAAATAAATAGGCACTGATCAGCTTGCGCAGTGGGCTAGTCATCACGGACCCGTGAACATATCCTCAGCTGTTTGACCTGGGGCTTAAATAAAACACTAGAATCACAGACACATAACCGACAAACTAAGTTAGGTGCAGAGTACAGATGTCACGATATGAAAATTTTGGTGTCATGATTACTGTCAGAGGTAATATCACGGTTTCACGATATATTATTGATATTATAGAAGGAAAAGACACAACTAGGGATGTCACGATATGAAATTTTGGTGCCACGTTTGTTTGAGGAAATATCACAGATTTTAACGAATATTGATACCATTGAAGAGATTAGACTCACAACAAGCAATATACAGCTAATAATATAGCTTATGAACTAAAATATGTTTTATTATCATCAACTTTATCCAGTTAGTTTTTATAGTGTAACGTTTATTAATTTAAAAGTAATTTATGTAAGCTATTTTATTTAGTTGCCTTATTGTGAAGGGTTGGTCACTTAGTTTGTGTTTCCTGTCATAAACTGTGTATC
Organism: Paralichthys olivaceus; assembly: GCF_024713975.1. NCBI lineage: Eukaryota > Metazoa > Chordata > Actinopteri > Pleuronectiformes > Paralichthyidae > Paralichthys > Paralichthys olivaceus. The sequence continues at coordinate 5,451,385 of NC_091097.1, forward strand.
TGTGTGGGGTTTTATTTTGAAGGGTCAGCAACGGAAGTTGTTCTGTTATGGGAGCGACATTTTGACTAGTTTTGAAAAACTAAACGTGTCCTGGTTCAAGCCACATTCTTCATGTCCTTATAATATTACCTTTCAGTACAGGTGAATTAAACTCTCGGCTACATTTATAATGGTTAATCGGAAAAGAGAGAGACAGATGTGTGTGTGTGTGTGTGTGTGTGTGTGTGTGTGTGTGTGTGTGTGTGTGTGCGTGTGTGTGTGAGTGTGTGTGAGAAGCGGCACACCCCTGGTCAGTTACCAAAAGTAAACAAGGATTTCTCCCCTCGGTGTGAACTCCTCTGATGGAGTTGTTTGTCCAGCGTTGGTGGAAATAAGGCTGTTAAGTTTAGCACTTTTCAAATTAAAAATAATAAGAATATTACTAGTTCCAGATTCTGAGATGAGATTCTTTGTTGCATTAGTTAAAAAAATTGAAAAACTTTGTGTTTCAAACTGTACTACATAAACCTAGAATAAAGGCAGAAAAAACACACTTGAAAGATCATTTCATATAGTATTATGAAAACAACACTCATACCCAAGAACCATAATTGTTGCTGATGAATCTGAGACTCTAACGATCAATGGCTCTGACACTGTACAATGATTCTCTTCTGTGTTGAGGATGGTAATTTAATTAGTGTATCATACATCACCACTATTGTTCATTGGTTGCCTCCACATTATTCCCTATTTCACAGTGATTACTTACCTTTTTATTTTATTATGACCTATTCAGAAACTGCAGTGTTTATAGAGCATATTTTTGTAACATATGTCATTGTTTTAATGATATGTCAGAAGTGATTTTCTATCAATAATCAATGTATCAGTCTATCTGCCTGTTTATCTAAATCCAAACTGTTTCACTGGAATAACAGAAACATGAATTCAATGGATTCCCATTTGAAAATGTTGATATCCATGACAGATGTTTGAATCAACTTCTTGCTTTGCTATCAATTATTACTCCTAGTTGTGTTGTGTTTATCGCGTATTATCAATGTGTACTGTTCTCGGGTTTCTCTTGAAAAAGAGATGGAAGATCTCAACGAGATTAACTCAATTAAGAGTCAATAAAATATAGATACAAATGATTTAAAATCATTGTAACGTCATCGTGTGACGCATTTCAGCTGCAAACACTGAACTTGCGAGGCCCTTAAAGAAGCTAGGACAATTTAACATTAGGAAGAAATTATTGATTTAGCGAAACATTTATGGCATCTCAGCTAAAGCTAGCATGTACAGGAGTATAGACAGGGGCACAAGCTGAATCATCATCGAGGGAAGACAAAGATTACGTCTGGGTCGAGGATTACGATTAAATCGTTTCATCACATTCATGTCTTCATGATAAGTGCGACTCGGTTAGCTAATAACGGCTAAGGCTAACGCTAGTCATCCTGCCAGGTGGCCGCCCTAGCATGGCTAAGCTAACTGAGCGGCGGGCTGCTAACACTCTCCCGGGTCTCTACTATTTCCATCCACATACACGATTGAGAACAGGGCGTCTTCTACCGTGTGTACATGTTGTGCTGTGGTCTCACCGTGGACGATGTGACACCGAACCGAGCGGGTAAATCCTCCCGGTCCTCACGCGGAGTAAAAGCCCGACGAGACACCGAGGCAAAAGGAAGTAGATGACTGCCGCAAAGCAAAACGAGGCTGTTCCGGCCGTTACGTGTACAGCTGTCGTAATGTTGTTGCAGTTCACTAAGCGTGTTATTCAGATAAAAGTAAAATAAATCCTCATTATAAAATAATAGTACAGTAATAATAATAATATATTTCACTAGAAAAAAATATTCATCTATTTTGTAACCCATAGAAAATTCACTGCAAACATCGACAAGATGTATTTGTGTTATGATTTGTTTAAGCGACAAGGACATTCATTTGGTGCCTATGAGCTAGTGTGAACTGCACCTGAAGTTGGTGATGCTGGTAGTAAAACCATAATGATATTATAAAGGCAACTAAATGAACAAAATTAACTGGTTTAGTAATTTTCCCCATTCAAACATAAAGACTGCTACCTGATGAATTAACGAGACTAAAGTCAAAGAAAGAACTTGACACCAGCACTGGTGTTGGTCCACTGTGTTTTATCAAGTCCAAAGTCAACGCATCCGTCTGCCAGAACATTTTAGAGCACTTCAAGCTTCCTTCTGCTGACAAGCTTTATGGAGATGCTGATTTTAATTTCCAGCAGGACTTGGCACCTGCCCTCACTGCCAAAAGTATCAATACCTGGTTTAACGACCATGGTATCACTGTGCTTGATTGGCTAGCAAACTCGTCTGACCTGAACCCCATAGAGAATCTACAGGGTATTGTCAAGAGGAAGATGAGAGATACCAGACCCATCAATGCAGGAGAGCTGAAGGCCGCTATCAAAGCAATTTGGGCTTCCATAACACCTCAGCAGTGCCACGGGCTGAGCGCCTCCATGCCACGCCACATTGATGCAGTAATTCATGCAAAAGCAGCCCCGACCAAGTATTGAGTGCATATATATGATATACTTTTCAGTAGGCTGACATTTCTGTATTAAAAATCATTTGTTTTATTGGTCTTATGTAATATTCTAATTTTCTGAGATACTGAATTTGGGTATTTCATTAGCTGTAAGCCATAATCATCAACATTAAAAGAAATAAACACTCTGTGTGTAATGAATCTATATAATATATGAGTTTCACTTTTTGAATTGAATTATCAAATTAAACAAACTTTTCCATGATATTCTAATTTATTGAGATGCACCTGTATGTCAAACACAATTCTTTATTGCCCCCATGAATTACAATGTGAAACCAAAACTAACCAGACAACAATGTAACAAAGACATAAAGCTTGGTTCTGACTTTCAGGTGTGAAAATGCTTTTACTCAGCCAATCAAGGATATTCCACCCTAACTGTTGGGCTGCTTTGGATGTAGGTTCAGGATCCTGCTGAAACATCAACTCCTGTGTTTTGATTTGGATAAATCTGAGCAGAGAATGCTTCCATGTAGCTCAACATTCACCCTTCTGTTTCTATCACCAGGGAATTCCTCTGAGGTACTGGTCATGAAGTCGTCTTTAGTTTTCTGCACTTACTGTACAGTTACAAAGAGGTTTTACTTCACTGTGCAAAGGGTTTTTGTCTCAATCACAAGACATTTTGTCCTCAGTTGATCAGCTTGTTTCACCAGTTCACCAATTTTTTTTCAACAAACGCCCAACTGTTGATTTTTTTGATTTTTTGGTAAACCAACCCTTTTTGACATTCATTACCTCCTTGATCCTCAACTCACAGCTGCCCAAATAACATTTGCCAGCCAAGTTTACTGTTATCTATTTATTAGATTGTGAATATAAATAATACAGATTATACAAATTGTCACGATGTTGATTCTGAATAAAAAATAAGTAAAAATATATTTGTTGTGATTATACTACATTAATCGTGGTATGCTATCAGACAAAATATTTAATATTAATATTAAAAATATGAACAGTGTAGAGGTTGGCAAAATTCACACTTATGCAACATTAATGAAGATGTGTTTTAAAGAAAAACATTGATTATGAAAATAATACAAGTATAAACACACTTGTGGAATTGTGGAATCTGAGAATTGTGACAACCCGAATACAAAGATACAGGAGAGCAGCTAAAGGATACATTTTGTTGATTTTGCACTTTACACTAATATATCCCTTGTATTATGTTGAGAAAAAATTACATTTATTATGTTGCGGGTCATTTTGACCCATATTGTGTAAATCCACTCAAAACAGTCAAAAATGAAGTTAAACCAATAAGAACTTAATTTAAGATTAAACAAACATTTATAAGAGATGAGAAGAAGAGATATACAATTCCAACAATATATTAAAGAGCTCCTGATTTCAATTTTTCCCTCTTCACGAACCTTTTTTTTTTCATTTAACTTGCCCCATTATTTCCCGATTTTCAATGTTCAACATTTTCAGTGTTCGCCACATGATGGACAGAATGTGACTATGTGCTTTCTGCAGATGTACCACTTGCACCTCACACAACAGGTACTTGTTTTACTGTCATCTCGGGAGGGACAGACTAGGCATCTTTTGCGTTTCTTTGCACCTGTATCCAAAGGATCCATTGTGGGTTGGTCAGATGCCCTGCCCTGGACCTTTGCGGTGACAGCTGCAGCTGCTGGGTATCGAGCTGACCTGGCCCGGTTCTGGATCTTGGGAGTGACGAGTGCTTTGCCTGGTTCTTCCAGGAAAAGTCGACGTCGGTACAGTTTGCTGGCATTCCACTGCTGTTGCTGTGACTTTGTCAAGATTGTCAACTCAATTGTTGTAACCAATTGGAGTTGTAATCCAGGATAATTTGCTGCTTCATGTTCTCTCTTGTGCTCAGAGATGCATCTTTGTGCATTGTGCTCATCACAAGAACATTCTTGTTTCTCTTTGGGTAGTAAGAAACAAGTGTTGTTTTGTCGAGGATTATCTTCTCTATGGGTTTGGATATGTAGAGCTGAAATGCTGATTCAATATCATCAACTCTTGCGACAGCAAATCTTGTCGGACCAGGAGTCATTTTGATGACATTAGAAGATGACAATCTGTCTCTGCTTTGGTGTGGTGATGTTGATCATTTTATTTTACCATCTTTAGATGTACATGTCCCCTCTGTGGATGACAATTGTTGCGTTTCTTGGTTTTAGTCTGATGAAGGGACACCGGCAGAATCCTCCTCTGAATCCTCCTCATCGTGGGAAAATTGACAATCTGGATCATCAATAGCATTGTCCTCTGTCTCTGAAATCTCTTTCTCTACATTACTTTCCCAGTTCATAAGCTGCGATAAAACTTCTTCAGCTGTAAATCGTCTGGAGCTCATTTTTGTTGTATTTCTCAAAGAAAGGGCATGAAAACAGTGACAAGGAAAGGGGAGAGAAAGTCCCTCTTCCACACACACCTGGTTCTGAATGGCTATTCAGAGGCAATCAAATTAAAGTTTATCAAAGAGACATGTTAATTTTTGATTTTAACAGCTACTTTGTGTCCGGGTCAAAATGACCCGCAACATCATCTTTGTATACAAACTCTGTGCAGACACTCCACAACACATCTAAGTGTCCAGATTTTACACAGCAGTTCATGACCCTAGATGAGGAAAAGTCATAAAATTTCATGAAAAAAAAATAAGGATAACCTACACTTTGGTCAACACAAAAATTGAAATGGGTCAAATTGACCCTTAACATAACATAAGGGTTAAAATTTGTTCTGAGCATGACTGTGTTAAGCAAAACTTCTTCTACTTTTCATCAGGAGAAAATTCCATGTCTTCTTCTCTTTGCTCCTTCACATCCATCTCTGGATAAAATGGTGTCTCCAGAACAGCTTTTCTTTTCATTGACGTTTCCAGGCCTTCACACAGGGAGTCGTGGATCCCCTGCCACGAATCCATCTCTGACTTCCACAGAGTAGCTCTGGACCTGATAAACAGTGAGATCTCGGTCTTGTTGCCTTTGGCCAGACTGATGCTGTCCTTACAAATGAAGAAGATATCCATGCCAAGGAAGAGAGCGTTGACTGCAATTAAACCTGCCCTGGCTGACTTGGAGAGAGCAAGAGGCCCTTTGGCGACTGCCTGACCAATATCTGGTATGTCTGCAGCCACCCTGGGCACATTACGTAATGACTTACCTTCCTCAACCACCACCTTACCAACACCTGCAATCACTTCTTCACTTTTCAACAACTTAATAGCAGAGGAAGCATCAACTATTGCATCAATACCTTTTCCAATAGCACCAACTGTACCAAGACCCTTGCTAATGCCCAGAGCCACTTCAATGATACTCTCTTCTATTTTGGAGTCGGCTTGACTGGTCACTTTGTCCAGACATTCCTGGAGACTCTGCACATCCTCCATGAAGCTCTGGAAAACCTCTCTTGCTTTCTTCTGTTGTGTAGCATTTACTCCGATCTCGGTGGCGGTGGTGACTAGGCTGTTGACGCCACTGGTGATTCCCAGACCTATCCCAGTTACTGTCAGAGCAAGAGACAACCCTGCTGTCACAGGCATTAACGCCAAGCCAACAATGGAGAGCACACCCCCAGTTGCCCCCACAGAGCTGCCTGCCACGCTGGAGATCTTTGCCCCCATATGCATCCTGTCGAGCTGAGTAGCACTCTTCTCCAGCTCGTTGAGAAACTCCAGCATCCTGGGCTGTCGCTTGCTGAAGTCAGTGATGAAGTCAGAGCATGATTCTTCTTGAAACAAGTACACCATCCTGAAGTGCTTGTTCATCCTGATGAAGACAAAAGAGGACATTAAGCGTAAGAATAAATAAAAATCTTTTTAGATGCTACCTTAAAGACCCCACAAACTAAACATTGTCCCATTTTAAATTACCCTGTCCTTGTGCTAAATGTTTTTGCTGATCTCTCTTTTCTCCTGGAATTTCCTCTGAAATCTTTAACTTCCTGTGACTATAAATTCTTCCTGTCATCACTCAGCATGCAGGAAACTACGCTGTCTGATTTAACAGCTGAATCCACAGGTGTGGGCAAAGAGGGTGGAGAGAATAATAATAGTAATAAAAAGCTTTGTTCCTTTAGCAATACAAGGTGCTTCACAAACTGCAAACAGAAGTATGAAAATCGTATAAAAAGCAAGATCAGACTTAGCAGTGCAGTTAAACAAAAAAAGATAAAAGAAAAACAACAAAACAATAAAAGAAAAAAGTATAGGACATAAATGAAATAAATATATTATCTCCTTTTTAAATGGATCTGACATAAAGTTTGTGCCAAACCATAACTTAAACCATAAAAACATGTGCCCTTTGTTTTAAGCCTGGTTCGTGGGATTTTAAACAGCTTTTGATTCTCTGATCAAGAGTAAAATGATAAATAACATGACCAACACACAGGCTTAACAAAATAGGGCCAAGGACAGAGCCTTGTGGGACCCCACATCACATAAATGCAAAAGACAAACTGAATGAAAAAGATAAATAAATTAAGAGGCTCCTGCGTCTGTTTAGAAGAGTTGTATGATCCACTGTAACAAAGGTTGCACTCAAGTCCAGTAAGTAGTGTGAAAGTAGCTTAAACAACACTTACCTGATCTCATCCAGCTGATTGATGTGATCAAGCATCCTCTGCATGTCGTCTCCAGGCAGATCCTCATCAAAGTTCACCACAGTTTCCGTCGTGATTTCTGAGGGAAAGTCACTGAGGGAGCTGAGAAAGACAGTTACACTTACTTCCTGCACTAAATGTTTCCCACTGTGGAATGTGTCACGTTGTTCATGAAACGTCCGTTTACCTTTTTGATAACATCTCGCAGATTTTCTCTGTGGTCTGTATGTACTTGTCCAACTCATACGACAGCACTTCCACATTTGGAAGTATGGGCTGGAAGAAGACTTGTGCATCTCTTTTGAACTCGAGGAGTCGAGGGCAGATTACCCGCGCCGCAGTAATGACAACCTGAACATAATCGAAGGTGATCCCTTTGGGCAGACTTAGTGCCTGGTTCTCCGTAAACACATGGAGGGAAGTGACCGCCAGCTTCTCCACTGCCACCAGGAAGCAGTCGAGCTTCTCCAGGCCAACCAAAGTGTCCTTGAGCACAGCATCCAGCTCCTTCTGCAGCTCTGCACGCCTGCTGTCTGCGGTCATTTGGGTCACCTTGCTTTTCAAATATTCCCAAAAGGTCTTACCATTTTGGTCGATGCGGTCAGCCCTCTCTTTGATATCTTTCATCATGTTTAATTCTGTCTTCCTACCGAGCCCCCATTTAGAGACGTCCTCACAGAATCGTCTTACAGTGTTGATGTGGGTGAGAGTGTCTGTGACATAGCGGCACAAAACCTGCTGTAGCTCCATTCTGTAATAAGACATAAAGAATCAATAACTTTGGACATTTCATTTAACTCCCTGAGCAGAAAATGTCACTGAAAGACTGAGTCTTTGTAGTCATTTACTTTTTTGTTTGGTTTCTTTCTTTTTGTGGTGACTTTTGTCTCTTTGTGTTTGTGGTGACTTTTGTCTCTTTGTGTTTGTGGTCATTTTGTGTCTGTGGTTTTGTAATCATTTTATGTTTCTTTGTGGTTGTTATGTTGTCACTTTATTCTCTTGGTGATTGTTTTGTTTCACTTCTTCTTTGTTCGGTTTATTGGTGAGTGGCAAATTGCATTACTGGCATCTTTGTGGTTGTTTTTTCTTTTTGTTGTTTTGTTTTGTTTCTGTTTGTGGTCATTCCGTCTCTTTTTGCTATTTGGTATTCTGTGTCTTTACAGTTAATTGTTTTGTCACATTTTTGTTGGTTTAGTCTCTCTGTCATTGTTTTGTGTTGCTTTGTAGTTCTTAGCCTCTTTGTGTGTCAGGAATTGGGGAAAAGTAGTTTCCAAAAGCAGGAGCCAGTAAAATAACACAAAATGTCCCTTTAGCCAGTAAAATAGCACAAAATGTCCCTGGCTGAAAGCAGAAGTTGACAAGTGAAAGACGACAAACTGACAAAGACAAAGAGACTTATTTACACAAGGGAGGCAGGGATGATTGAACAAAGGTGAAACGCATGAGGATCAGGTGCAGACGGTCACAGAGGGCGCCAACAGGGCAGAGGCAGGAAATAAAACTTAACAGATAAGGAGCAAAATTTCCAAATAAAACAGGAAATGCAGAACTCAGAATCAACACAAATCTAAACAAACAAAGAAAAACACCACAAGGAAAAGTGTTCAACAAAATCCAAAAATTCTAGCTAAAGACTCAGAGTCATGAGTTCATGGTTGTTTTGTTTCTCTTTCCATTTTGTGTTTGACTGTGTCAGGTCATGTGTCTTGGCCTTTGTTCAAAGAAACTGTTGACATGTCTAGGTCAAGGAGCTCAATGTCAGCAGGTGTGTCAACATGTGACTTCATTCACTACACTTTACCTCAAATGGAAAAAGAGTTATCTGTTTTGATTTTAAAGATCTCAAATATGAATATTTGTTTTAAAAAAACACAAAAACTTCAAAATTTGACTCAAAAACAGCACTTGAATAAATGTACTTATAGGCTACATTTCACTTGTGGATTTCTACATTTATTTGATACAAAAAAGAAAAACAAACTCAGCATCAGTCCTTATAGTACACACAAGGATAAAAAACACTCAACTCCCAAATGTATCCAGAAAAAGTTACTTGAAATATTGTCTCTCTCTCTTTTCTGCACTAAAGTCAAACTTTACCTTGCAGCAGACATTTCCCCCTCTGGCTTCACTTCTTTACTGGGACTTCGTCGCTTCACTAGTTGCTCTGATACAATGAAAACCTGCTGCTTGTTTCTGGGCAGCACGTGAGAAGAACTAAATCCCCAATAGCTGAGATACTGTGCGGTTGTTTGGTTTCGTTTTCCTTTCTCCACATCAGCAGGATGGGCCACACCCATTCTTACATTTAACTCATTCAATCCTGAAACTCAGTTTGGTTGCGAAAAATGAATGAATAAATAACTAAATAAATAAATAAGTAGGGTGAATTCAGGTCATTTGGGACTGTGGGACACCTAAGCTCAAGTTTGTTTATTTCATGTTTAGAAAATCAGGACTTTTAGTGTAGTCAGTCATTATCAACCTAGAATTGCTTGACAAGGTCAATGACACAAAAGTCTGACAAGAGATAGTTCACTGAAAATTCACTCATTATTTATTCACCTCTATGCCGATGGAGGGGTGGGTGAAGTGTTTGAGTCCACCTGAAACGGCTAAGCTTGCAGACGTTAGTATTTCTGACGGTGCCTGAATGCACCTGGTCGGGAAATATCAGCAGACATGTAGGCTTAAAGGTTCAGTGACATCTAGTGGTGAAGTTTCATGTTGCAGCTGAATACCCCTCGTCTCACCCTCCCTTTCCAAACATGAAAGAGAAACTGTGGTAGACTTCAGTTGTCATAAAAACTCAAAAGGTGTTCAGTTAGTCCAGTCTGGACTAATGTAAAAAACATGGCGGCCTCCACAGAGGGGACCCCCCCTCCAGGTAAATATAAAGTTTTTAAATATAAAGGGCCCATTGTAGGGTAAAGAAAAGGACAATTCGTACAATTTTGATGAAACACACTAGTAAAAAAATCACTAAGATTATTGTATATTCAGTTTCTGCCAATAGATCCCTTTCCTCTAAATCTTACACACTGGAACTTTAAAACACGGTGTAAATGTTCTCACTTTGAGTCAAATTTCAATGCTGGGGCTTGCAGACACTTGCATGACACCACACCAGCAGTGTGGAGGCATGTTGTGTTTTTGCTGTTGTTTTATTAAGTCTGAAGATTTGGTCATGGGTTAATTCAATTGTATTGGATTCTGCTCTAAAAAAGTTTACCCCTGAGACTCTAAAAGAGTTTTGTGGACTCAAACATCAGCATAGTATTGAGTAAATAATGAGTGAGTTTTCATTTTTCTGTGAACTATCCCTTTAAAAAATCTATCATAAGAAAGACAATCTTCCTTATTGTTAACAAATTTTGTTTGTGATGTATCAAAGCAACAAAATATGCATTGAATTGTTGAAAATGTGATTTGTGCATTTATTTTACTTCCAAAAAATGTGTGTTGTTCCACTTTATCAAATATGATTGATAGTGTGGGGCAGCAAGCTTTGGATAATCTGGGACAGTCTTTAAATTTTCTAAATGGGGAAATATTCAATTCACTTCAATTTTAAATCATAATATACATTATCTCAAGGCACTTGATATAGAAGGTCAGATATATGCTTTTAGGAACTTCCTGAAGTAAAAAAAATATAAAGAGATGTAGCATATGATCTGTAGTTGTCAGAGAGGAGTTAATCGTTAATACAATCTGTCCCTGTCTGTTTAAACTGATTGTCTGGTTAGCTAACTAACGCAAAGTCTGTCCTGTGATCTGCAGCCATTGGTTTAATGAAAACATGGAGAAGACAATGGGCTGATCCATGATGATGGACTGTTTGTTCCCTGAGTTGCCCCAATAGACTGGTGAATTATAGAATTAATAATCTGTTATTGTTATGGTTGCTTGCTGTTGATTGAATTTCAATAGATTTTTGTAAAAAAAATGTGATACAACTTCAACAGAATGTTTTTAATACATTTTATAGTTTCTTTAATTAAACTAGGGTTCTTTATGAAAAAGTAGGACATTTATTTGTCAATATGAATTAATGTAATTTCAATAAATAATATATAGCCATTTAGTCATTTATTCATATTTTTTTTTAAATTGGTAATATTGAGCTTGACATGCATAAAGTAAGGTGATCTAGGTTGTTTTTTAAAAAAAAAAAAAAAGCCTAACTTGGTGTCCCAGATGATCACATTTTTTGGCACAAAGAACACTAACAGCTATTCCATGTCTCCTCTTAGAATGATATCTCCATTCTTTCTTCTGGCGTGGTTAGAAAACATCTTAAGGATTGCAGAAAGGTATAATATGTTGATCTAATGTGTAAAACAGATATCAGAATTGGTCTTAGAAGTCAAAATGGCAAAAATTATACCACATTACCTAAATTCACCCTAAAAAAAAAAAGACGGTGCATCTCAAGGGGTTTCTCCTCTAACTAAATGGAAGCGGTAGTTGAAAATGAAAGTAATTTATTGACAGAGTTCCAAATGAGGTTTCAAACAAATGAAATGAAGCAAACAACAGAAAGGAGAACCTACGAGAGTTGTTCCAACAAACAAATGAATATAACCTAGAGCTAATGATGCGAACTAAAAAAAAACAAACAACAGATGCAAAAATAAACTCTAATAAACTCTAAACCTGTTAACAAAACACAAAGTGAGCAACAGCCCAGAACCTAGTGAGGCTATACAAAAACACACTAAGTTTAACAATCAAACACTTCATTTCTATCACAGGCCTGGCTAACATCTAATGCCTGTTGTAACAAGAACTAGTCAATAATTACATCTGACAAAAAGCTCTATGGCACACTGCTAATCAACCATCACTAGTGAAGCTTTAACTGGAGGTTATATAGGGCAGATGCTCTCCGGTGATTGGCATGGCGGCCTGGGGATCCGCCACTTTGGAGGAGGGAGAGGAAATGCCAGCAGGTGCTGCTGAGTGAAGGCAGGTCACGCCTCCACCTGTTGGACCCAATCCTGCACCCAGGACCGCACAGCCTACTTAACATAAATACACACAAATATGACATATCCCAAGGAGATAGCCTGGCAGCTGTAACATACAGTCTAAATGAATTATTCAAATTGGATCACAGGACTTCAAATCTGAACCTGAGAACTGACAATTTAAATCACAGCTCTTAGGGGATAAAATCATTGATCTGTTGATTTTTCAAAAACCAAGACTCTTTAATCTTACAGGGGCATGTTTAAATCAAATCACAACCTAAAAATCAAAAGTGGAATTGTGGAATCTGAGAATTTTGATGATCCTAATACAAAGATACGGGAGAGCAGCTAAAGGATACATTTTGTTGATTTTGCACTTTACATTAATATATAATTTGTTCTGAGCATGACTGTGTTCAGTAACACATGTCCATGTCTTCTTCTCTTTGCTCCTTCACATCCATCTCTGGATAAAATGGTGTCTCCAGAACAGCTTTTCTTTTCATTGACGTTTCCAGGCCTTCACACAGGGAGTCGTGGATCCCCTGCCACGAATCCATCTCTGACTTCCACAGAGTAGCTCTGGACCTGATAAACAGTGAGATCTCGGTCTTGTTGCCTTTGGCCAGACTGATGCTGTCCTTACAAATGAAGAAGATATCCATGCCAAGGAAGAGAGCGTTGACTGCAATTAAACCTGCCCTGGCTGACTTGGAGAGAGCAAGAGGCCCTTTGGCGACTGCCTGACCAATATCTGGTATGTCTGCAGCCACCCTGGGCACATTACGTAATGACTTACCTTCCTCAACCACCACCTTACCAACACCTGCAATCACTTCTTCACTTTTCAACAACTTAATAGCAGAGGAAGCATCAACTATTGCATCAATACCTTTTCCAATAGCACCAACTGTACCAAGACCCTTGCTAATGCCCAGAGCCACTTCAATGATACTCTCTTCTATTTTGGAGTCGGCTTGACTGGTCACTTTGTCCAGACATTCCTGGAGACTCTGCACATCCTCCATGAAGCTCTGGAAAACCTCTCTTGCTTTCTTCTGTTGTGTAGCATTTACTCCGATCTCGGTGGCGGTGGTGACTAGGCTGTTGACGCCACTGGTGATTCCCAGACCTATCCCAGTTACTGTCAGAGCAAGAGACAACCCTGCTGTCACAGGCATTAACGCCAAGCCAACAATGGAGAGCACACCCCCAGTTGCCCCCACAGAGCTGCCTGCCACGCTGGAGATCTTTGCCCCCATATGCATCCTGTCGAGCTGAGTTGCATTCTTCTCCAGCTCGTTGAGAAACTCCAGCATCCTGGGCTGTCGCTTGCTGAAGTCAGTGATGAAGTCAGAGCATGATTCTTCTTGAAACAAGTACACCATCCTGAAGTGCTTGTTCATCCTGATGAAGACAAAAGAGGACATTAAGCGTAAGAATAAATAAAAATCTTTTTAGATGCTACCTTAAAGACCCCACAAACTAAACATTGTCCCATTTTAAATTACCCTGTCCTTGTGCTAAATGTTTTTGCTGATCTCTCTTTTCTCCTGGAATTTCCTCTGAAATCTTTAACTTCCTGTGACTATAAATTCTTCCTGTCATCACTCAGCATGCAGGAAACTACGCTGTCTGATTTAACAGCTGAATCCACAGGTGTGGGCAAAGAGGGTGGAGAGAATAATAATAGTAATAAAAAGCTTTGTTCCTTTAGCAATACAAGGTGCTTCACAAACTGCAAACAGAAGTATGAAAATCGTATAAAAAGCAAGATCAGACTTAGCAGTGCAGTTAAACAAAAAAAGATAAAAGAAAAACAACAAAACAATAAAAGAAAAAAGTATAGGACATAAATGAAATAAATATATTATCTCCTTTTTAAATGGATCTGACATAAAGTTTGTGCCAAACCATAACTTAAACCATAAAAACATGTGCCCTTTGTTTTAAGCCTGGTTCGTGGGATTTTAAACAGCTTTTGATTCTCTGATCAAGAGTAAAATGATAAATAACATGACCAACACACAGGCTTAACAAAATAGGGCCAAGGACAGAGCCTTGTGGGACCCCACATCACATAAATGCAAAAGACAAACTGAATGAAAAAGATAAATAAATTAAGAGGCTCCTGCGTCTGTTTAGAAGAGTTGTATGATCCACTGTAACAAAGGTTGCACTCAAGTCCAGTAAGTAGTGTGAAAGTAGCTTAAACAACACTTACCTGATCTCATCCAGCTGATTGATGTGATCAAGCATCCTCTGCATGTCGTCTCCAGGCAGATCCTCATCAAAGTTCACCACAGTTTCCATCGTGATTTCTGAGGGAAAGTCACTGAAGGAGCTGAGAAAGACAGTTACACTTACTTCCTGCACTAAATGTTTCCCACTGTGGAATGTGTCACGTTGTTCATGAAACGTCCGTTTACCTTTTTGATAACATCTCGCAGATTTTCTCTGTGGTCTGTATGTACTTGTCCAACTCATACGACAGCACTTCCACATTTGGAAGTATGGGCTGGAAGAAGACTTGTGCATCTCTTTTGAACTCGAGGAGTCGAGGGCAGATTACCCGCGCCGCAGTAATGACAACCTGAACATAATCGAAGGTGATCCCTTTGGGCAGACTTAGTGCCTGGTTCTCCGTAAACACATGGAGGGAAGTGACCGCCAGCTTCTCCACTGCCACCAGGAAGCAGTCGAGCTTCTCCAGGCCAACCAAAGTGTCCTTGAGCACAGCATCCAGCTCCTTCTGCAGCTCTGCACGCCTGCTGTCTGCGGTCATTTGGGTCACCTTGCTTTTCAAATATTCCCAAAAGGTCTTACCATTTTGGTCGATGCGGTCAGCCCTCTCTTTGATATCTATCATCATGTTTAATTCTGTCTCCCTACCGAGCCCCCATTTAGAGACGTCCTCACAGAATCGTCTTACAGTGTTGATGTGGGTGAGAGTGTCTGTGACGTAGCGGCACAAAACCTGCTGTAGCTCCATTCTGTAATAAGACATAAAGAATCAATAACTTTGGACATTTCATTTAACTCCCTGAGCAGAAAATGTCACTGAAAGACTGAGTCTTTGTAGTCATTTACTTTTTTGTTTGGTTTCTTTCTTTTTGTGGTGACTTTTGTCTCTTTGTGTTTGTGGTCATTTTGTGTCTGTGGTTTTGTAATCATTTTATGTTTCTTTGTGGTTGTTATGTTGTCACTTTATTCTCTTGGTGATTGTTTTGTTTCACTTCTTCTTTGTTCGGTTTATTGGTGAGTGGCAAATTGCATTGCTGGCATCTTTGTGGTTGTTTTTTCTTTTTGTTGTTTTGTTTTGTTTCTGTTTGTGGTCATTATGTCTCTTTTTGCTTTTTGGGATTCTGTGTCTTTACAGTTAATTGTTTTGTCACATTTTTGGTTGTTTAGTCTCTCTGTCATTGTTTTGTGTCGCTTTGTAGTTTTTAGCCTCTTAGTGTGTCAGGAATTGGGGAAAAGCAGGTTCCAAAGCAGGAGCCAGTAAAATAACACAAAATGTCCCTTTAGCCAGTAAAATAGCACAAAATGTCCCTGGCTAAAAGCAGAAGTTGACAAGTGAAAGACGACAAACTGACAAAGACAAGGAGACTTATTTACACAAGGGAGGCAGGGATGATTGAACAAAGGTGAAACGCATGAGGATCAGATGCAGACGGTCACAGAGGGCGCCAACAGGGCAGAGGCAGGAAATAAAACTTAACACATAAGGAGCAAAATTTCCAAATAAAACAGGAAATGCAGAACTCAGAATCAACACAAATCTAAACAAACAAAGAAAAACACCACAAGGAAAAGTGTTCAACAAAAATCCAAAAATTCTAGCTAAAGACTCAGAGTCGTGAGTTCATGGTTGCTTTGTTTCTCTTTCGATTTTGTGTTTGACTGTGTCGTGTCTTGGCCTTTGTTCAAAGAAACTGTTGACGTGTCTAGGTCAAGGAGCTCAATGTCAGCAGGTGTGTCAACATGTGACTTCATTCACTACACTTTACCTCAAATGGAAAAAGAGTTATCTGTTTTGATTTTAAAGATCTCAAATATGAATATTTGTTTTAAAAAAACACAAAAACTTCAAAATTTGACTCAAAAACAGCACTTGAATAAATGTACTTATAGGCTACATTTCACTTGTGGATTTCTACATTTATTTGATACAAAAAAGAAAAACAAACTCAGCATCAGTCCTTATAGTACACACAAGGATAAAAAACACTCAACTCCCAAATGTATCCAGAAAAAGTTACTTGAAATATTGTCTCTCTCATTTCTGCACTAAAGTCAAACTTTACCTTGCAGCAGACATTTCCCCCTCTGGCTTCACTTCTTTACTGGGACTTCGTCGCTTCACTAGTTGCTCTGATACAATGAAAACCTGCTGCTTGTTTCTGGACAGCACGTGAGAAGAACTAAATCCCCAATAGCTGAGATACTGTGCGGTTGTTTGGTTTCGTTTTCCTTTCTCCACATCAGCAGGATGGGCCACACCCATTCTTACATTTAACTCATTCAATCCTGAAACTCAGTTTGGTTGCGAAAAATGAATGAATAAATAACTAAATAAATAAATAAGTAGGGTGAATTCAGGTCATTTGGGACTGTGGGACACCTAAGCTCAAGTTTGTTTATTTCATGTTTAGAAAATCAGGACTTTTAGTGTAGTCAGTCATTATCAACCTAGAATTGCTTGACAAGGTCAATGACACAAAACTCTGACAAGAGATAGTTCACTGAAAATTCACTCATTATTTATTCACCTCTATGCCGATGGAGGGGTGGGCGACGTGTTTGAGTCCACCTGAAACGGCTAAGCTTGCAGACGTTAGTATTTCTGACGGTGCCTGAATGCACCTGGTCGGGAAATATCAGCAGACATGTAGGCTTAAAGGTTCAGTGACATCTAGTGGTGAAGTTTCATGTTGCAGCTGAATACCCCTCGTCTCACCCTCCCTTTCCAAACATGAAAAAGAACCTGTGGTAGACTTCAGTTGTCATAAAAACTCAAAAGGTGTTCAGTTAGTCCAGTCTGGACTAATGTAAAAAACATGGCGGCCTCCACAGAGGGGACCCCCCCCTCCAGTTAAATATATTTAAATATAAAGGGCCCATTGTAGGGTAAAGAAAAGGACAATTCGTACAATTTTGATGAAACACACTAGTAAAAAAATCACTAAGATTATTGTATATTCAGTTTCTGCCAATAGATCCCTTTCCTCTAAATCTTACACACTGGAACTTTAAAACACGGTGTAAATGTTCTCATTTTGAGTCGAATTTCAATGCCGGGGCTTGCAGACACTTGCATGACACCACACCAGCAGTGTGGAGGCATGTTGTGTTTTTGCTGTTGTTTTATTAAGTCTGAAGATTTGGTCATGGGTTAATTCAATTGTATTGGATTCTGCTCTAAAAAAGTTTACCCCTGAGACTCTAAAAGAGTTTTGTGGACTCAAACATCAGCATAGTGTTGAGTAAATAATGAGTGAGTTTTCATTTTTCGGTGAACTATCCCTTTAAAAAATCTATCATAAGAAAGACAATCTTTCTTATTGTTAACAAATTTTGTTTGTGATGTATCAAAGCAACAAAATATGCATTGAATTGTTGAAAATGTGATTTGTGCATTAATTTTACTTCCAAAAAATTTGTGTTGTTCCACTTTATCAAATATGATTGATAGTGTGGGGCAGCAAGCTTTGGATAATCTGGGACAGTCTTTAAGTTTTCTAAATGGGGAAATATTCAATTTACTTCAATTTTAAATCATAATATACATTATCTCAAGGCACTTGACATAGAAGGTCAGATATATGCTTTTAGGAACTTCCTGAAGTAAATAAAATATAAAGAGATGTAGCATATGATCAGTAGTTGTCAGAGAGGAGTTAATCGTTAATACAATCTGTCCCTGTCTGTTTAAACTGATTGTCTGGTTAGCTAACTAACGCAAAGTCTGTCCTGTGATCTGCAGCCATTGGTTTAATGAAAACATGGAGAAGACAATGGGCTGATCCATGACGATGGACTGTTTGTTCCCTGAGTTGCCCCAATAGACTGGTGAATTATAGAATTAATAATCTGTTATTGTTATGGTTGCTTGCTGTTGATTGAATTTCAATAGATTTTTGTAAAAAAAATGTGATACAACTTCAACAGAATGTTTTAAATTAATTTTATAGTTTCTTTAATTAAACTAGGGTTCTTTATGAAAAAGTAGGACATTTATTTGTCAATATGAATTAATGTAATTTCAATAAATAATATATAGTCATTTAGTCATTTATTCATATATTTTTTTTTAAATTGGTAATATTGAGCTTGACATGCATAAAGTAAGGTGATCTAGGTTGTTTTTTTTTTTTAAAAAAAGCCTAAATTGGTGTCCCAGATGATCACATTTTTTGGCACAAAGAACAATAACAGCGATTCCATGTCTCCTCTTAGAATGATATCTCCATTCCTTCTTCTGGCGTGGTTAGAAAACATCTTAAGGATTGCAGAAAGGTATAATATGTTGATCTAATGTGTAAAACAGATATCAGAATTGGTCTTAGAAGTCAAAATGGCAAAAATTATACCACATTACCTAAATTCACCCTAAAAAAAAAAGACGGTGCATCTCAGGGGGTTTCTCCTCTAACTAAATGGAAGCGGTAGTTGAAAATGAAAGTAATTTATTGACAGAGTTCCAAATGAGGTTTCAAACAAATGAAATGAAGCAAACAACAGAAAGGAGAACCTACGAGAGTTGTTCCAACAAACAAATGAATATAACCTAGAGCTAATGATGCGAACTAAAAAAAAACAAACAACAGATGCAAAAATAAACTCTAATAAACTCTAAACCTGTTAACAAAACACAAAGTGAGCAACAGCCCAGAACCTAGTGAGGCTATACAAAAACACACTAAGTTTAACAATCAAACACTTCATTTCTATCACAGGCCTGGCTAACATCTAATGCCTGTTGTAACAAGAACTTGTCAATAATTACATCTGACAAAAAGCTCTATGGCACACTGCTAATCAACCATCACTAGTGAAGCTTTAGCTGGAGGTTATATAGGGCAGATGCTCTCCGGTGATTGGCATGGCGGCCTGGGGATCCGCCACTTTGGAGGAGGGAGAGGAAATACCTCTTTATATACAGTCTATGGGAAATACCAGCAGGTGCTGCTGAGTGAAGGCAGGTCACGCCTCCACCTGTTGGACCCAATTCTGCACCCAGGACCGCACAGCCTACTTAACATAAATACACACAAATATGACATATCCCAAAGAGAAAGCCTGGCAGCTGTAACATACAGTCTAAATGAATTATTCAAATTGGATCACAGGACTTCAAATCTGAACCTGAGAACTGACAATGTAAATCACAGCTCTTAGGGGATAAAATCATTGATCTGTTGATTTTTCAAAAACCAAGACTCTTTAATCTTACAGGGGCATGTTTAAATTAAATCACAACCTAAAAATCAAAAGTGGAATTGTGGAATCTGAGAATTTTGATGATCCTAATACAAAGATACAGGAGAGCAGCTAAAGGATACATTTTGTTGATTTTGCACTTTACATTAATATATAATTTGTTCTGAGTATGACTGTGTTCAGTAACACATGTCCATGTCTTCTTCTCTTTGCTCCTTCACATCCATCTCTGGATAAAATGGTGTCTCCAGAACAGCTTTTCTTTTCACTGACGTTTCCAGGCCTTCACACAGGGAGTCGTGGATCCCCTGCCACGAATCCATCTCTGACTTCCACAGAGTAGCTCTGGACCTGATAAACAGTGAGATCTCGGTCTTGTTGCCTTTGGCCAGACTGATGCTGTCCTTAAAAATGAAGAAGATATCCATGCCGAGGAAGAGAGCGTTGACTGCAATTAAACCTGCCCTGGCTGACTTGGTGAGAGCAAGAGGCCCTTTGGCGACTGCCTGACCAATATCTGGTATGTCTGCAGCCACCCTGGGCACGTTACGTAATGACTTACCTTCCTCAACCACCACCTTACCAACACCTGCAATCACTTCTTCACTTTTCAACAACTTAATAGAAGAGGCAGCATCAACTATTGCATCAATACCTTTTCCAATAGCACCAACTGTACCAAGACCCTTGCTAATGCCCAGAGCCACTTTAATGATACTCTCTTCTATTTTGGAGTCGGCTTGACTGGTTACTTTCTCCAGACATTCCTGGAGACTCTGCACATCCTCCATGAAGCTCTGGAAAACCTCTCTTGCTTTCTTCTGTTGTGTAGCATTTACTCCGATCTCGGTTAAGGTGGTGACTAGGCTGTTGATGCCACTGGTGATTCCCAGACCTATCCCAGTTACTGTCAGAGCAAGAGACAACCCTGCTGTCACAGGCATTAACGCCAAGCCAACAATGGAGAGCACACCCCCAGTTGCCCCCACCGAGCTGCCTGCCACGCTGGAGATCTTTGCCCCCTTATGCATCCTGTCGAGCTGAGTTGCATTCTTCTCCAGCTTGTTGAGAAACTCCAGCATCCTGGGCTGTCGCTTGCTGAAGTCAGTGATGAAGTCAGAGCATGATTCTTCTTGAAACAAGAACACCATCCTGAAGTGCTTGTTCATCCTGATGAAGACAAAAGAGGAAATTAAGCGTAAGAATAAATAAAAATCTTTTTAGATGCTACCTTAAAGACCCCACAAACTAAACATTGTCCCATTTAAAATTACGCTGTCCTTGTGCTAAATGTTTTTGCTGATCTCTCTTTTCTCCTGGAATTTCCTCTGAAATCTTTAACTTCCAGTGACTATAAATTCTTCCTGTCATCACTCAGCATGCAGGAAACTACGCTGTCTGATTTAACAGTTGAATCCACAGGTGTGGGCAAAGAGGGTGGAGAGAATAATAATAGTAATAAAAAGCTTTGTTCCTTTAGCAATACAAGGTGCTTCACAAACTGCAAACAGAAGTATGCAAATCGTATAAAAAGCAAGATCAGACTTAGCAGTGCAGTTAAACAAAAAAAGATAAAAGAAAAACAACAAAACAATAAAAGAAAAAAGTATAGGACATAAATGAAATAAATATATTATCTCCTTTTTAAATGGATCTGACATAAAGTTTGTGCCAAACCATAACTTAAACCATAAAAACATGTGCCCTTTGTTTTAAGCCTGGTTCGTGGGATTTTAAAAGCTTTTGATTCTCTGATCAAGAGTTAAATGATAAATAACATGACCAACACACAGGCTTAACAAAATAGGGCCAAGGACAGAGCCTTGTGGGACCCCACATCACATAAATGCAAAAGACAAACTGAATGAAAAAGATAAGTTTAGAAGAGTTGTATGATCCACTGTAACAAAGGTTGCACTCGAGTCCAGTAAGTAGTGTGAAAGTAGCTTAAACAACACTTACCTGATCTCATCCAGCTGATTGATGTGATCAAGCATCCTCTGCATGTCGTCTCCAGGCAGATCCTCATCAAAGTTCACCACAGTTTCCGTCGTGATTTCTGAGGGAAAGTCACTGAGGGAGCTGAGAAAGACAGTTACACTTACTTCCTGCACTAAATGTTTCCCACTGTGGAATGTGTCACATTGTTCATGAAACATCTGTTCACCTTTTTGATAACATCTCGCAGATTTTCTCTGTGGTCTGTATGTACTTGTCCAACACTTACCTGATCTCATCCAGCTGATTGATGTGATCAAGCATCCTCTGCATGTCGTCTCCAGGCAGATCCTCATCAAAGTTCACCACAGTTTCCGTCGTGATTTCTGAGGGAAAGTCACTGAGGGAGCTGAGAAAGACAGTTACACTTACTTCCTGCACTAAATGTTTCCCACTGTGGAATGTGTCACATTGTTCATGAAACATCTGTTCACCTTTTTGATAACATCTCGCAGATTTTCTCTGTGGTCTGTATGTACTTGTCCAACACTTACCTGATCTCATCCAGCTGATTGATGTGATCAAGCATCCTCTGCATGTCGTCTCCAGGCAGATCCTCATCAAAGTTCACCACAGTTTCCGTCGTGATTTCTGAGGGAAAGTCACTGAGGGAGCTGAGAAAGACAGTTACACTTACTTCCTGCACTAAATGTTTCCCACTGTGGAATGTGTCACATTGTTCATGAAACATCTGTTCACCTTTTTGATAACATCTCGCAGATTTTCTCTGTGGTCTGTATGTACTTGTCCAACACTTACCTGATCTCATCCAGCTGATTGATGTGATCAAGCATCCTCTGCATGTCGTCTCCAGGCAGATCCTCATCAAAGTTCACCACAGTTTCCGTCGTGATTTCTGAGGGAAAGTCACTGAGGGAGCTGAGAAAGACAGTTACACTTACTTCCTGCACTAAATGTTTCCCACTGTGGAATGTGTCACATTGTTCATGAAACATCTGTTCACCTTTTTGATAACATCTCGCAGATTTTCTCTGTGGTCTGTATGTACTTGTCCAACACTTACCTGATCTCATCCAGCTGATTGATGTGATCAAGCATCCTCTGCATGTCGTCTCCAGGCAGATCCTCATCAAAGTTCACCACAGTTTCCGTCGTGATTTCTGAGGGAAAGTCACTGAAGGAGCTGAGAAAGACAGTTACACTTACTTCCTGCACTAAATGTTTCCCACTGTGGAATGTGTCACGTTGTTCATGAAACGTCCGTTTACCTTTTTGATAACATCTCGCAGATTTTCTCTGTGGTCTGTATGTACTTGTCCAACTCATACGACAGCACTTCCACATTTGGAAGTATGGGCTGGAAGAAGACTTGTGCATCTCTTTTGAACTCGAGGAGTCGAGGGCAGATTACCCGCGCTGCAGTAATGACAACCTGAACATAATCGAAGGTGATCCCTTTGGGCAGACTTAGCGCCTGGTTCTCCGTAAACACATGGAGCGAAGTGACCGCCAGCTTCTCCACTGCAACCAGGAAGCAGTCGAGCTTCTCCAGGCCAACCAAAGTGTCCTTGAGCACAGCATCCAGCTCCTTCTGCAGCTCTGCACGCCTGCTGTCTGCGGTCACTTTGGTCACCTTGCTTTTCAAATATTCCCAAAAGGCCTTACCTTTATTCCCTGACTGGGAAACATGCTTGATTTTTAGGTTGACGCGGTCAGCCCTCTCTTTGATATCTATCATCATGTTTAATTCTGTCTTCCTACCGAGCCCCCATTTAGAGACGTCCTCACAGAATTGTCTTACAGTGTTGATGTGGGTGAGAGTGTCTGTGACGTAGCGGCACAAAACCTGCTGTAGCTCCATTCTGTAATAAGACATAAAGAATCAGTAACTTTGGACATTTCATTTAACTCCCTGAGCAGAAAATGTCACTGAAAGACTGAGTCTTTGTAGTCATTTACTTTTTTGTTTGGTTTCTTTCTTTTTGTGGTGACTTTTGTCTCTTTGTGTTTGTGGTCATTTTGTGTCTGTGGTTTTGTAATCATTTTATGTTTCTTTGTGGTTGTTATGTTGTCACTTTATTCTCTTGGTGATTGTTTTGTTTCACTTCTTCTTTGTTCGGTTTATTGGTAAGTGGCAAATTGCATTACTGGCATCTTTGTGGTTGTTTTTTCTTTTTGTTGTTTTGTTTTGTTTCTGTTTGTGGTCATTCTGTCTCTTTTTGCTATTTGGTATTCTGTGTCTTTACAGTTAATTGTTTTGTCACATTTTTGGTTGTTTAGTCTCTCTGTCATTGTTTTGTGTCGTTTTGTAGTTTTTAGCCTCTCAGTGTGTCAGGAATTGGGGAAAAGCAGGTTCCAAAGCAGGAGCCAGTAAAATAACTCAAAATGTCCCTTTAGCCAGTAAAATAGCACAAAATGTCCCTGGCTGAAAGCAGAAGTTGACAAGTGAAAGACGACAAACTGACAAAGACAAAGAGACTTATTTACACAAGGGAGGCAGGGATGATTGAACAAAGGTGAAACGCATGAGGATCAGATGCAGACGGTCACAGAGGGCGCCAACAGGGCAGAGGCAGGAAATAAAACACAACACATAAGGAGCAAAATTTCCAAATAAAACAGGAAATGCAGAACTCAGAATCAACACAAATCTAAACAAACAAAGAAAAACACCACAAGGAAAAGTGTTCAACAAAATCCAAAAATTCTAGCTAAAGACTCAGAGTCATGAGTGCATGGTTGTTTTGTTTCTCTTTCCATTTTGTGTTTGACTGTGTCAGGTCGTGTCTTGGCCTTTGTTCAAAGAAACTGTTGACATGTCTAGGTCAAGGAGCTCAATGTCAGCAGGTGTGTCAACATGTGACTTCATTCACTACACTTTACCTCAAATGGAAAAAGAGTTATCTGTTTTGATTTTAAAGATCTCAAATATGAATATTTGTTTTAAAAAAACACAAAAACTTCAAAATTTGACTCAAAAACAGCACTTGAATAAATGTACTTATAGGCTACATTTCACTTGTGGATTTCTACATTTATTTGATACAAAAAAGAAAAAAAACTCAGCATCAGTCCTTATAGTACACACAAGTATGTGTGTACTATAAGGATTAAAAACACTCAACTCCCAAATGTATCCAGAAAAGTTACTTGAAATATTGTCTCTCTCTCTTTTCTGCACTAAAGTCAAACTTTACCTTGCAGCAGACATTTCCCCCTCTGGCTTCACTTCTTTACTGGGACTTCGTCGCTTCACTAGTTGCTCTGATACAATGAAAACCTGCTGCTTGTTTCTGGACAGCACGTGAGAAGAACTAAATCCCCAATAGCTGAGATACTCTGCGGTTGTTTGGTTTTGTTCTCCTTTCTCCACATCAGCAGGATGGGCCACACCCATTCCTACATTTAACTCATTCAATCCTGAAACTCAATTTGGTTGCGAAAAATGAATGAATAAATAACTAAATAAATAAATAAGTAGGGTGAATTCAGGTCATTTGGGACTGTGGGACACCTAATCTCCAGTTTGTTTATTTCATGTTTAGAAAATCAGGACTTTTAGTGTAGTCAGTCATTATCAACCTAGAATTGCTCGACAAGGTCAATGACACAAAACACTGAAAATTCACTCATTATTTATTCACCACTATGCCGATGGAGGGGTGGGCGAAGTGTTTGAGTCCACCTGAAACAGCTAAGCTTGCAGACGTTAGTATTTCTGACGGTGCCTGAATGCACCTGGTCGGGAAAAAAGTAGGACATTTATTTGTCAATATGAATTAATGTAATTTCAATAAATAATATATAGTCATTTAGTCATTTATTCATATTTTTTTTAAAATTGGTAATATTGAGCTTGACATGCATAAAGTAAGGTGATCTAGGTTGGGTTTTTTTTTAAAAAAAGCCTAACTTGGTGTCCCAGATGATCACATTTTTTGGCACAAAGAACAATAACAGCGATTCCATGTCTCCTCTTAGAATGATATCTCCATTCCTTCTTCTGGCGTGGTTAGAAAACATCTTAAGGATTGCAGAAAGGTATAATATGTTGATCTAATGTGTAAAACAGATATCAGAATTGGTCTTAGAAGTCAAAATGGCAAAAATTATACCACATTACCTAAATTCACCCTAAAAAAAAAAGACGGTGCATCTCAGGGGGTTTCTCCTCTAACTAAATGGAAGCGGTAGTTGAAAATGAAAGTAATTTATTGACAGAGTTCCAAATGAGGTTTCAAACAAATGAAATGAAGCAAACAACAGAAAGGAGAACCTATGAGAGTTGTTCCAACAAACAAATGAATATAACCTAGAGCTAATGATGCGAACTAAAAAAAAACAAACAACAGATGCAAAAATAAACTCTAATAAACTCTAAACCTGTTAACAAAACACAAAGTGAGCAACAGCCCAGAACCTAGTGAGGCTATACAAAAACACACTAAGTTTAACAATCAAACACTTCATTTCTATCACAGGCCTGGCTAACATCTAATGCCTGTTGTAACAAGAACTTGTCAATAATTACATCTGACAAAAAGCTCTATGGCACACTGCTAATCAACCATCACTAGTGAAGCTTTAGCTGGAGGTTATATAGGGCAGATGCTCTCCGGTGATTGGCATGGCGGCCTGGGGATCCGCCACTTTGGAGGAGGGAGAGGAAATACCTCTTTATATACAGTCTATGGGAAATACCAGCAGGTGCTGCTGAGTGAAGGCAGGTCACGCCTCCACCTGTTGGACCCAATCCTGCACCCAGGACCGCACAGCCTACTTAACATAAATACACACAAATATGACATATCCCAAGGAGATAGCCTGGCAGCTGTAACATACAGTCTAAATGAATTATTCAAATTGGATCACAGGACTTCAAATCTGAACCTGAGAACTGACAATGTAAATCACAGCTCTTAGGGGATAAAATCATTGATCTGTTGATTTTTCAAAAACCAAGACTCTTTAATCTTACAGGGGCATGTTTAAATTAAATCACAACCTAAAAATCAAAAGTGGAATTGTGGAATCTGAGAATTTTGATGATCCTAATACAAAGATACAGGAGAGCAGCTAAAGGATACATTTTGTTGATTTTGCACTTTACATTAATATATAATTTGTTCTGAGTATGACTGTGTTCAGTAACACATGTCCATGTCTTCTTCTCTTTGCTCCTTCACATCCATCTCTGGATAAAATGGTGTCTCCAGAACAGCTTTTCTTTTCACTGACGTTTCCAGGCCTTCACACAGGGAGTCGTGGATCCCCTGCCACGAATCCATCTCTGACTTCCACAGAGTAGCTCTGGACCTGATAAACAGTGAGATCTCGGTCTTGTTGCCTTTGGCCAGACTGATGCTGTCCTTAAAAATGAAGAAGATATCCATGCCGAGGAAGAGAGCGTTGACTGCAATTAAACCTGCCCTGGCTGACTTGGTGAGAGCAAGAGGCCCTTTGGCGACTGCCTGACCAATATCTGGTATGTCTGCAGCCACCCTGGGCACGTTACGTAATGACTTACCTTCCTCAACCACCACCTTACCAACACCTGCAATCACTTCTTCACTTTTCAACAACTTAATAGAAGAGGAAGCATCAACTATTGCATCAATACCTTTTCCAATAGCACCAACTGTACCAAGACCCTTGCTAATGCCCAGAGCCACTTTAATGATACTCTCTTCTATTTTGGAGTCGGCTTGACTGGTTACTTTCTCCAGACATTCCTGGAGACTCTGCACATCCTCCATGAAGCTCTGGAAAACCTCTCTTGCTTTCTTCTGTTGTGTAGCATTTACTCCGATCTCGGTTAAGGTGGTGACTAGGCTGTTGATGCCACTGGTGATTCCCAGACCTATCCCAGTTACTGTCAGAGCAAGAGACAACCCTGCTGTCACAGGCATTAACGCCAAGCCAACAATGGAGAGCACACCCCCAGTTGCCCCCACAGAGCTGCCTGCCACGCTGGAGATCTTTGCCCCCTTATGCATCCTGTCGAGCTGAGTTGCATTCTTCTCCAGCTTGTTGAGAAACTCCAGCATCCTGGGCTGTCGCTTGCTGAAGTCAGTGATGAAGTCAGAGCATGATTCTTCTTGAAACAAGAACACCATCCTGAAGTGCTTGTTCATCCTGATGAAGACAAAAGAGGAAATTAAGCGTAAGAATAAATAAAAATCTTTTTAGATGCTACCTTAAAGACCCCACAAACTAAACATTGTCCCATTTTAAATTACCCTGTCCTTGTGCTAAATGTTTTTGCTGATCTCTCTTTTCTCCTGGAATTTCCTCTGAAATCTTTAACTTCCAGTGACTATAAATTCTTCCTGTCATCACTCAGCATGCAGGAAACTACGCTGTCTGATTTAACAGCTGAATCCACAGGTGTGGGCAAAGAGGGTGGAGAGAATAATAATAGTAATAAAAAGCTTTGTTCCTTTAGCAATACAAGGTGCTTCACAAACTGCAAACAGAAGTATGAAAATCGTATAAAAAGCAAGATCAGACTTAGCAGTGCAGTTAAACAAATAAAGATAAAAGAAAAACAACAAAACAATAAAAGAAAAATGTATAGGACATAAATGAAATAAATATATTATCTCCTTTTTAAATGGATCTGACATAAAGTTTGTGCCAAACCATAACTTAAACCATAAAAACATGTGCCCTTTGTTTTAAGCCTGGTTCGTGGGATTTTAAAAGCTTTTGATTCTCTGATCAAGAGTTAAATGATAAATAACATGACCAACACACAGGCTTAACAAAATAGGGCCAAGGACAGAGCCTTGTGGGACCCCACATCACATAAATGCAAAAGACAAACTGAATGAAAAAGATAAGTTTAGAAGAGTTGTATGATCCACTGTAACAAAGGTTGCACTCGAGTCCAGTAAGTAGTGTGAAAGTAGCTTAAACAACACTTACCTGATCTCATCCAGCTGATTGATGTGATCAAGCATCCTCTGCATGTCATCTCCAGGCAGATCCTCATCAAAGTTCACCACAGTTTCCGTCGTGATTTCTGAGGGAAAGTCACTGAGGGAGCTGAGAAAGACAGTTACACTTACTTCCTGCACTAAATGTTTCCCACTGTGGAATGTGTCACGTTGTTCATGAAACGTCTGTTCACCTTTTTGATAACATCTCGCAGATTTTCTCTGTGGTCTGTATGTACTTGTCCAACTCATACGACAGCACTTCCACATTTGGAAGTATGGGCTGGAAGAAGACTTGTGCATCTCTTTTGAACTCGAGGAGTCGAGGGCAGATTACCCGCGCTGCAGTAATGACAACCTGAACATAATCGAAGGTGATCCCTTTGGGCAGACTTAGCGCCTGGTTCTCCGTAAACACATGGAGCGAAGTGACCGCCAGCTTCTCCACTGCAACCAGGAAGCAGTCGAGCTTCTCCAGGCCAACCAAAGTGTCCTTGAGCACAGCATCCAGCTCCTTCTGCAGCTCTGCACGCCTGCTGTCTGCGGTCACTTTGGTCACCTTGCTTTTCAAATATTCCCAAAAGGCCTTACCTTTATTCCCTGACTGGGAAACATGCTTGATTTTTAGGTTGACGCGGTCAGCCCTCTCTTTGATATCTATCATCATGTTTAATTCTGTCTTCCTACCGAGCCCCCATTTAGAGACGTCCTCACAGAATTGTCTTACAGTGTTGATGTGGGTGAGAGTGTCTGTGACGTAGCGGCACAAAACCTGCTGTAGCTCCATTCTGTAATAAGACATAAAGAATCAATAACTTTGGACATTTCATTTAACTCCCTGAGCAGAAAATGTCACTGAAAGACTGAGTCTTTGTAGTCATTTACTTTTTTGTTTGGTTTCTTTCTTTTTGTGGTGACTTTTGTCTCTTTGTGTTGGTTTTGTGGTCATTTTGTGTCTGTGGTTTTGTAATCATTTTATGTTTCTTTGTGGTTGTTATGTTGTCACTTTATTCTCTTGGTGATTGTTTTGTTTCACTTCTTCTTTGTTCGGTTTATTGGTAAGTGGCAAATTGCATTACTGGCATCTTTGTGGTTGTTTTTTCTTTTTGTTGTTTTGTTTTGTTTCTGTTTGTGGTCATTCTGTCTCTTTTTGCTATTTGGTATTCTGTGTCTTTACAGTTAATTGTTTTGTCACATTTTTGGTTGTTTAGTCTCTGTGTCATTGTTTTGTGTCGTTTTGTAGTTTTTAGCCTCTCAGTGTGTCAGGAATTGGGGAAAAGCAGGTTCCAAAGCAGGAGCCAGTAAAATAACTCAAAATGTCCCTTTAGCCAGTAAAATAGCACAAAATGTCCCTGGCTGAAAGCAGAAGTTGACAAGTGAAAGACGACAAACTGATAAAGACAAAGAGACTTATTTACACAAGAGAGGCAGGGATGATTGAACAAAGGTGAAACGCATGAGGATCAGATGCAGACGGTCACAGAGGGCGCCAACAGGGCAGAGGCAGGAAATAAAACATAACACATAAGGAGCAAAATTTCCAAATAAAACAGGAAATGCAGAACTCAGAATCAACACAAATCTAGACAAACAAAGAAAAACACCACAAGGAAAAGTGTTCAACAAAATCCAAAAATTCTAGCTAAAGACTCAGAGTCATGAGTGCATGGTTGTATTGTTTATCTTTCCATTTTGTGTTTGACTGTGTCAGGTCGTGTCTTGGCCTTTGTTCAAAGAAACTGTTGACATGTCTAGGTCAAGGAGCTCAATGTCAGCAGGTGTGTCAACATGTGACTTCATTCACTACACTTTACCTCAAATGGAAAAAGAGTTATCTGTTTTGATTTTAAAGATCTCAAATATGAATATTTGTTTTAAAAAAACAGAAAAACTTCAAAATTTGACTCAAAAACAGCACTTGAATAAATGTACTTAGGCTACATTTCACTTGTGGATTTCTACATTTATTTAATACAAAAAAGAAAAACAAACTCAGCATCAGTCCTTATAGTACACACAAGTATGTGTGTACTATAAGGATTAAAAACACTCAACTCCCAAATGTATCCAGAAAAAGTTACTTGAAATATTGTCTCTCTCTCTTCTGCATTAAAGTCAAACTTTACCTTGCAGCAGACATTTCCCCTTCTGGCTTCACTTCTTTACTGGGACTTCGTCGCTTCACTAGTTGCTCTGATACAATGAAAACCTGCTGCTTGTTTCTGGACAGCACGTGAGAAGAACTAAATCCCCAATAGCTGAGATACTCTGCGGTTGTTTGGTTTCGTTTTCCTTTCTGGATGTTTGGGTCGACGCGGTCAGCCCTCTCTTTGATATCTATCATCATGTTTAATTCTGTCTCCCTACCAAGCCCCATTTAGAGACATCCTCACAGAATTGTCTTACAGTGTTGATGTAGGTGAGAGTGTCTGTGACGTAGCGGCACAAAACCTGCTGTAGCTCCATTCTGTAATAAGACATAAAGAATCAATAACTTTGGACATTTCATTTAACTCCCTGAGCAGAAAATGTCACTGAAAGACTGAGTCTTTGTATTCATTTACTTTTTTGTTTGGTTTCTTTCTATTTGTGGTGACTTTTGTCTCTTTGTGTTTGTGGTCATTTTGTGTCTGTGGTTTGTAATCATTTTATGTTTCTTTGTGGTTGTTATGTTGTCACTTTATTCTCTTGGTGATTGTATTGTTTCACTTCTTCTTTGTTCGGTTTATTGGTGAGTGGCAAATTGCATTACTGGCATCTTTGTGGTTGTTTTTTCTTTTTGTTGTTTTGTTTCTGTTTGTGGTCATTCTGTCTCTTTTTGCTATTTGGTTGTGGGATACTCGGCCCACTCCGGGGAAGGAGGGGAGGAGAGAATGTTGTTTGTAAAGGCTTTTATTTCTGTTGCCTCCCTTGGCAACAACACACACACACATATATATATATATATATATATAGATATCTCTATATCTTTATCTTGGCGGGTCTTTAAACCCACTCACACGCACGCACACGTCCGCCGCTCTCCAGGTCTCAGGACGCCAGCCTACTACAAGAGACAGAACCAGGTTACAAGCATGCTTTTATTGATTGCCCTGATCACCTGATTCTGCCCAGCTGTCGGATCACCGGCTGAGCCACTCCTCCCTGTTGTCCAGCAGTAGGCGCCCTAACCCTACCCCACCGCCATATACCCCCACCGCCCGACTCAGGCCGGGATCCCGCCGGCCGCAAGCCCAGCCCCCCCCTCCGCCGAGCGGGGGGGGGAAGTCGGCCACGACCATCCGGGTACCCGGCCTGTGGATCACCTTGAAGTTGAATGGCTGCAAAGCCAGATACCAGCGAGTGATCCGCGCGTTGGCATCCTTCATGCGGTGGAGCCACTGGAGCGGGGAATGGTCCAACCAGAGGGTGAAAGGGCACCCCAGGAGGTAATAGCGGAGGGCCCCGACCACCCACCGAATGGCGAGGCACTCCTTTTCCACCGTACTGTAATTCTTCTCCCGCTGAACCAGCTTCCTGCTAATATACAGTACGGGGCGGTCGGTCCCCTCCACCTCCTGGGACAAAACGGCCCCCAGCCCACTATTCGAGGCGTCCGTCTACAGGACAAAAGGGAGAGAAAAGTTAGGAGTGTGGAGCAGTGGCTTACCACAGAGGGCTAGCTTAACCCTCTCAAACGCCAGCTGACACTGCTCCGTCCACTGGACCGGATCTGAGGCACCCTTTCGGGTCAGGTCGGTCAGGGGGCTGGTCAGCTCTGAAAAGGCTGGAATAAAGCGTCTGTAGTAACCGGCCAGACCCAAAAACCTCCTGACCTCTTTTTTCGTCTTGGGCGCCGGGCAGGCCGCAACCGCTGCGGTCTTCTCTACCTGCGGCCACACCTGTCCGCCCCCCAAGTGGTACCCCAGATACCGTACCTCCCTCCGTCCCACCGCACACTTCTTCGGGTTTGCCGTGAGCCCCGCCCGCCTCAGGGACTCGAGCACCGCCCCCACCTGCCGCATATGCTGCTCCCAGGTCTCACTATAAATGATCACATCATCCAAGTAGGCCGCAGCATATGCGAAGTGTGGCCGCAGAACCCGGTCCATGAGGAGTTGAAATGTGGCTGGGGCCCCGAACAACCCGAACGGAAGTGTGACAAACTGGTACAAACCGTACGGAGTGGAGAAGGCCGTTTTTTCCTTGGACTCTGGAGACAAGGGGATCTGCCAGTAGCCCTTGGTCAAATCCAGTGTCGTGAAAAAGCGAGCCGTGCCTAGCCGGTCCAGGAGTTCGTCGACCCGGGGCATTGGATAGGCATCAAATTTGGACACCGCATTCACCCTGCGATAATCCACACAGAACCGTATTGACCCATCAGTCTTGCGCGCAAGCACCACGGGGCAACAGCAGTCACTGTGGGATTCTTCTATTACCCCCATCTCCAGCATGGCCTGAAGCTCCGTCTGCACAATTTTCCGCTTGTGCTCCGGCAAACGATAGGGCCGTGAACGCACCGTCACGCCCGGGGGGGTCTCTATGTGGTGGTGTATGAGCGTAGTGCGTCCTGGCAAGGGGGAAGAACACATCGGCAAACCGCCGCTGCACCCTCGCAACCTCTGCTCTCTGGCTTGGCGAGAGATGGTCGTCATAACAGACCGGGGCAGAATAATCCGGTTTTGATACCTCCGGTCCCAACTCATCTCTCTCGATCACCGTGGTAGCCAGAGAAACAGAGGCCACCTCTCTCCACTTTTTGAGGAGGTTGAGGTGGTAGATCTGTGTTGCCCCACCCCTGTCAGACCGCACTACTTCATAGTCTACCTCCCCCACTCGTCGTGTGACCACAAAGGGCCCTTGCCACTTGGCGAGTAATTTGGAGCTAGAGGATGGGAGCAATACAAGGACTTTATCTCCCGGATCAAATGTTCTTAGTTTCGTCCCTCTGTTATACAGGCGCTGCTGACATTGCTGGGCCTGGAGCAAATTCTCCCGTGATAATACCCCAAGTGAATGGAGTTTTGCTCGCAGGTCCAGCACGTACTGAATCTCGTTTTTAGAAGCGCTCAGACCCGTCTCCCAGTCTTCTTTTACCAGGTCCAAGACACCCCGAGGTTTCCGGCCAAACAACATTTCAAATGGAGAAAATCCTGTGGAGGACTGGGGAACCTCCCGCACTGCAAATAACAGAGGGTCTAACCATTTATCCCATTTACGGCTATCGTGCACGAATCATGTTCTTTAGTGTCTTGTTAAACCGCTCCGCCAGCCCGTCGGTCTGTGGGTGGTAAACACTAGTCCGGATTGAATGGACGCCCAGCAATTCATACAGCTCGCGTAGTGTACGTGACATAAAGGAGGTGCCCTGATCCGTCAGGATTTCTTTTGGAATCCCGACACGGGAGATGACCTGAAACAGTGCCTGCGCCACGCTCTTTGCGGAGATGGTCCGCAGCGGCACTGCCTTGGGATATCGCGTTGCGTATTCTGTGTCTTTACAATTAATTGTTTTGTCACATTTTTGGTTGTTTAGTCTCTGTGTCATTGTTTTGTGTCGCTTTGTAGTGTTTAGCCTCTATGTGTGTCAGGAATTGGGGAAAAGCAGGTTCCAAAGCAGGAGCCAGTAAAATAACTCAAAATGTCCCTTTAGCCAGTAAAATAGCACAAAATGTCCCTGGCTGAAAGCAGAAGTTGACAAGTGAAAGACGACAAACTGATAAAGACAAAGAGACTTATTTACACAAGAGAGGCAGGGATGATTGAACAAAGGTGAAACGCATGAGGATCAGGTGCAGACGGTCACAGAGGGCGCCAACAGGGCAGAGGCAGGAAATAAAACATAACACATAAGGAGCAAAATTTCCAAATAAAACAGGAAATGCAGAACTCAGAATCAACACAAATCTAAACAAACAAAGAAAAACACCACAAGGAAAAGTGTTCAACAAAATCCAAAAATTCTAGCTAAAGACTCAGAGTCATGAGTGCATGGTTGTTTTGTTTCTCTTTCCATTTTGTGTTTGACTGTGTCAGGTCGTGTCTTGGCCTTTGTTCAAAGAAACTGTTGACATGTCTAGGTCAAGGAGCTCAATGTCAGCAGGTGTGTCAACATGTGACTTCATTCACTACACTTTACCTCAAATGGAAAAAGAGTTATCTGTTTTGATTTTAAAGATCTCAAATATGAATATTTGTTTTAAAAAAACACAAAAACTTCAAAATTTGACTCAAAAACAGCACTTGAATAAATGTACTTAGGCTACATTTCACTTGTGGATTTCTACATTTATTTAATACAAAAAAGAAAAACAAACTCAGCATCAGTCCTTATAGTACACACAAGTATGTGTGTACTATAAAGATTAAAAACACTCAACTCCCAAATGTATCCAGAAAAAGTTACTTGAAATATTGTCTCTCTCTCTCTTCTGCATTAAAGTCAAACTTTACCTTGCAGCAGACATTTCCCCCTCTGGCTTCACTTCTTTACTGGGACTTCGTCGCTTCACTAGTTGCTCTGATACAATGAAAACCTGCTGCTTGTTTCTGGACAGCACGTGAGAAGAACTAAATCCCCAATAGCTGAGATACTCTGCGGTTGTTTGGTTTCGTTTTCCTTTCTGGATGTTTGGGTCGACGCGGTCAGCCCTCTCTTTGATATCTATCATCATGTTTAATTCTGTCTCCCTACCAAGCCACCATTTAGAGACATCCTCACAGAATTGTCCCGTCGGTCTGTGGGTGGTAAACACTAGTCCGGATTGAATGGACGCCCAGCAATTCATACAGCTCGCGTAGTGTACGTGACATAAAGGAGGTGCCCTGATCCGTCAGGATTTCTTTCGGAATCCCGACACGGGAGATGACCTGAAACAGTGCCTGCGCCACGCTCTTCGCGGAGATGGTCCGCAGCGGCACTGCCTTGGGATATCGCGTTGCGTATTCTGTGTCTTTACAATTAATTGTTTTGTCACATTTTTGGTTGTTTAGTCTCTGTGTCATTGTTTCTGGTCGCTTTGTAGTGTTTAGCCTCCATGTGTGTCAGGAATTGGGGAAAAGCAGGTTCCAAAGCAGGAGCCAGTAAAATAACTCAAAATGTCCCTTTAGCCAGTAAAATAGCACAAAATGTCCCTGGCTGAAAGCAGAAGTTGACAAGTGAAAGACGACAAACTGATAAAGACAAAGAGACTTATTTACACAAGAGAGGCAGGGATGATTGAACAAAGGTGAAACGCATGAGGATCAGGTGCAGACGGTCACAGAGGGCGCCAACAGGGCAGAGGCAGGAAATAAAACATAACACATAAGGAGCAAAATTTCCAAATAAAACAGGAAATGCAGAACTCAGAATCAACACAAATCTAAACAAACAAAGAAAAACACCACAAGGAAAAGTGTTCAACAAAATCCAAAAATTCTAGCTAAAGACTCAGAGTCATGAGTGCATGGTTGTTTTGTTTCTCTTTCCATTTTGTGTTTGACTGTGTCAGGTCGTGTCTTGGCCTTTGTTCAAAGAAACTGTTGACATGTCTAGGTCAAGGAGCTCAATGTCAGCAGGTGTGTCAACATGTGACTTCATTCACTACACTTTACCTCAAATGGAAAAAGAGTTATCTGTTTTGATTTTAAAGATCTCAAATATGAATATTTGTTTTAAAAAAACACAAAAACTTCAAAATTTGACTCAAAAACAGCACTTGAATAAATGTACTTAGGCTACATTTCACTTGTGGATTTCTACATTTATTTAATACAAAAAAGAAAAACAAACTCAGCATCAGTCCTTATAGTACACACAAGTATGTGCGTACTATAAGGATTAAAAAGACTCAACTCCCAAATGTATCCAGAAAAAGTTACTTGAAATATTGTCTCTCTCTCTCTTCTGCATTACAGTCAAACTTTACCTTGCAGCAGACATTTCCCCTTCTGGCTTCACTTCTTTACTGGGACTTCGTCGCTTCACTAGTTGCTCTGATACAATGAAAACCTGCTGCTTGTTTCTGGACAGCACGTGAGAAGAACTAAATCCCCAATAGCTGAGATACTCTGCGGTTGTTTGGTTTCGTTTTCCTTTCTGGATGTTTGGGTCGACGCGGTCAGCCCTCTCTTTGATATCTATCATCATGTTTAATTCTGTCTCCCTACCAAGCCCCCATTTAGAGACGTCCTCACAGAATTGTCTTACAGTGTTGATGTAGGTGAGAGTGTCTGTGACGTAGCGGCACAAAACCTGCTGTAGCTCCATTCTGTAATAAGACATAAAGAATCAATAACTTTGGACATTTCATTTAACTCCCTGAGCAGAAAATGTCACTGAAAGACTGAGTCTTTGTAGTCATTTACTTTTTTGTTTGGTTTCTTTCTATTTGTGGTGACTTTTGTCTCTTTGTGTTTGTGGTCATTTTGTGTCTGTGGTTTGTAATCATTTTATGTTTCTTTGTGGTTGTTATGTTGTCACTTTATTCTCTTGGTGATTGTATTGTTTCACTACTTCCTTGAAGTTGAATGGCTGCAAAGCCAGATACCAGCGAGTGATCCGCACGTTGGCATCCTTCATGCGGTGGAGCCACTGGAGCGGGGAATGGTCCGACCAGAGGGTGAAAGGGCACCCCAGGAGGTAATAGCGGAGGGCCCCGACCACCCACCGAATGGCGAGGCACTCCTTTTCCACCGTACTGTAATTCTTCTCCCGCTGAACCAGCTTCCTGCTAATATACAGTACGGGGCGGTCGGTCCCCTCCACCTCCTGGGACAAAATGGCCCCCAGCCCACTATTCGAGGCGTCCGTCTGCAGGACAAAAGGGAGAGAAAAGTTAGGAGTGTGCAGCAGTGGCTTACCACAGAGGGCTAGCTTAACCCTCTCAAACGCCAGCTGACACTGCTCCGTCCACTGGACCGGTCTGAGGCACCCTTTCGGGTCAGGTCGGTCAGGGGGCTGGTCAGCTCTGAAAAGGCTGGAATAAAGCGTCTGTAGTAACCGGCCAGACCCAAAAACCTCCTGACCTCTTTTTTCGTC
The DNA here is from genome assembly GCF_024713975.1 of Paralichthys olivaceus. Taxonomy (NCBI): domain Eukaryota; kingdom Metazoa; phylum Chordata; class Actinopteri; order Pleuronectiformes; family Paralichthyidae; genus Paralichthys; species Paralichthys olivaceus. The sequence goes on from NC_091097.1 coordinate 5,488,878, forward strand.
TTGGGCGCCGGGCAGGCCGCAACCGCTGCGGTCTTCTCTACCTGCGGCCGCACCTGTCCGCCCCCCAAGTGGTACCCCAGATACCGTACCTCCCTCCGTCCCACCGCACACTTCTTCGGGTTTGCCGTGAGCCCCGCCCGCCTCAGGGACTCGAGCACCGCCCCCACCTGCCGCATATGCTGCTCCCAGGTCTCACTATAAATGATCACATCATCCAAGTAGGCCGCAGCATATGCGAAGTGTGGCCGCAGAACCCGGTCCATGAGGAGTTGAAATGTGGCTGGGGCCCCGAACAACCCGAACGGAAGTGTGACAAACTGGTACAAACCGTACGGAGTGGAGAAGGCCGTTTTTTCCTTGGACTCTGGAGACAAGGGGATCTGCCAGTAGCCCTTGGTCAAATCCAGTGTCGTGAAAAAGCGAGCCGTGCCTAGCCGGTCCAGGAGTTCGTCGACCCGGGGCATTGGATAGGCATCAAATTTGGACACCGCATTCACCCTACGATAATCCACACAGAACCGTATTGACCCATCGGTCTTGCGCGCAAGCACCACGGGGCAACACCAGTCACTGTGGGATTCTTCTATTACCCCCATCTCCAGCATGGCCTGAAGCTCCGTCTGCACAATTTTCCGCTTGTGCTCCGGCAAACGATAGGGCCGTGAACGCACCGTCACGCCCGGGGGGGTCTCTATGTGGTGGTGTATGAGCGTAGTGCGTCCTGGCAAGGGGGAAGAACACATCGGCAAACCGCCGCTGCACCCTCGCAACCTCTGCTCTCTGGCTTGGCGAGAGATGGTCGTCATAACAGACCGGGGCAGAATAATCCGGTTTTGATACCTCCGGTCCCAACTCATCTCTCTCGATCACCGTGGTAGCCAGAGAAACAGAGGCCACCTCTCTCCACTTTTTGAGGAGGTTGAGGTGGTAGATCTGTGTTGCCCCACCCCTGTCAGACCGCACTACTTCATAGTCTACCTCCCCCACTCGTCGTGTGACCACAAAGGGCCCTTGCCACTTGGCGAGTAATTTGGAGCTAGAGGATGGGAGCAATACAAGGACTTTATCTCCCGGATCAAATGTTCTTAGTTTCGTCCCTCTGTTATACAGGCGCTGCTGACATTGCTGGGCCTGGAGCAAATTCTCCCGTGATAATACCCCAAGTGAATGGAGTTTTGCTCGCAGGTCCAGCACGTACTGAATCTCGTTTTTAGAAGCGCTCAGACCCGTCTCCCAGTCTTCTTTTACCAGGTCCAAGACACCCCGAGGTTTCCGGCCAAACAACATTTCAAATGGAGAAAATCCTGTGGAGGACTGGGGAACCTCCCGCACTGCAAATAACAGAGGGTCTAACCATTTATCCCATTTACGGCTATCGTGCACGAATCATGTTCTTTAGTGTCTTGTTAAACCGCTCCGCCAGCCCGTCGGTCTGTGGGTGGTAAACACTAGTCCGGATTGAATGGACGCCCAGCAATTCATACAGCTCGCGTAGTGTACGTGACATAAAGGAGGTGCCCTGATCCGTCAGGATTTCTTTTGGAATCCCGACACGGGAGATGACCTGAAACAGTGCCTGCGCCACGCTCTTCGCGGAGATGGTCCGCAGCGGCACTGCCTTGGGATATCGCGTTGCGTATTCTGTGTCTTTACAATTAATTGTTTTGTCACATTTTTGGTTGTTTAGTCTCTGTGTCATTGTTTTGTGTCGCTTTGTAGTGTTTAGCCTCTATGTGTGTCAGGAATTGGGGAAAAGCAGGTTCCAAAGCAGGAGCCAGTAAAATAACTCAAAATGTCCCTTTAGCCAGTAAAATAGCACAAAATGTCCCTGGCTGAAAGCAGAAGTTGACAAGTGAAAGACGACAAACTGATAAAGACAAAGAGACTTATTTACACAAGAGAGGCAGGGATGATTGAACAAAGGTGAAACGCATGAGGATCAGGTGCAGACGGTCACAGAGGGCGCCAACAGGGCAGAGGCAGGAAATAAAACATAACACATAAGGAGCAAAATTTCCAAATAAAACAGGAAATGCAGAACTCAGAATCAACACAAATCTAAACAAACAAAGAAAAACACCACAAGGAAAAGTGTTCAACAAAATCCAAAAATTCTAGCTAAAGACTCAGAGTCATGAGTGCATGGTTGTTTTGTTTCTCTTTCCATTTTGTGTTTGACTGTGTCAGGTCGTGTCTTGGCCTTTGTTCAAAGAAACTGTTGACATGTCTAGGTCAAGGAGCTCAATGTCAGCAGGTGTGTCAACATGTGACTTCATTCACTACACTTTACCTCAAATGGAAAAAGAGTTATCTGTTTTGATTTTAAAGATCTCAAATATGAATATTTGTTTTAAAAAAACACAAAAACTTCAAAATTTGACTCAAAAACAGCACTTGAATAAATGTACTTAGGCTACATTTCACTTGTGGATTTCTACATTTATTTAATACAAAAAAGAAAAACAAACTCAGCATCAGTCCTTATAGTACACACAAGTATGTGTGTACTATAAAGATTAAAAACACTCAACTCCCAAATGTATCCAGAAAAAGTTACTTGAAATATTGTCTCTCTCTCTCTTCTGCATTAAAGTCAAACTTTACCTTGCAGCAGACATTTCCCCTTCTGGCTTCACTTCTTTACTGGGACTTCGTCGCTTCACTAGTTGCTCTGATACAATGAAAACCTGCTGCTTGTTTCTGGACAGCACGTGAGAAGAACTAAATCCCCAATAGCTGAGATACTCTGCGGTTGTTTGGTTTCGTTTTCCTTTCTGGATGTTTGGGTCGACGCGGTCAGCCCTCTCTTTGATATCTATCATCATGTTTAATTCTGTCTCCCTACCAAGCCACCATTTAGAGACATCCTCACAGAATTGTCCCGTCGGTCTGTGGGTGGTAAACACTAGTCCGGATTGAATGGACGCCCAGCAATTCATACAGCTCGCGTAGTGTACGTGACATAAAGGAGGTGCCCTGATCCGTCAGGATTTCTTTCGGAATCCCGACACGGGAGATGACCTGAAACAGTGCCTGCGCCACGCTCTTCGCGGAGATGGTCCGCAGCGGCACTGCCTTGGGATATCGCGTTGCGTATTCTGTGTCTTTACAATTAATTGTTTTGTCACATTTTTGGTTGTTTAGTCTCTGTGTCATTGTTTCTGGTCGCTTTGTAGTGTTTAGCCTCCATGTGTGTCAGGAATTGGGGAAAAGCAGGTTCCAAAGCAGGAGCCAGTAAAATAACTCAAAATGTCCCTTTAGCCAGTAAAATAGCACAAAATGTCCCTGGCTGAAAGCAGAAGTTGACAAGTGAAAGACGACAAACTGATAAAGACAAAGAGACTTATTTACACAAGAGAGGCAGGGATGATTGAACAAAGGTGAAACGCATGAGGATCAGGTGCAGACGGTCACAGAGGGCGCCAACAGGGCAGAGGCAGGAAATAAAACATAACACATAAGGAGCAAAATTTCCAAATAAAACAGGAAATGCAGAACTCAGAATCAACACAAATCTAAACAAACAAAGAAAAACACCACAAGGAAAAGTGTTCAACAAAATCCAAAAATTCTAGCTAAAGACTCAGAGTCATGAGTGCATGGTTGTTTTGTTTATCTTTCCATTTTGTGTTTGACTGTGTCAGGTCGTGTCTTGGCCTTTGTTCAAAGAAACTGTTGACATGTCTAGGTCAAGGAGCTCAATGTCAGCAGGTGTGTCAACATGTGACTTCATTCACTACACTTTACCTCAAATGGAAAAAGAGTTATCTGTTTTGATTTTAAAGATCTCAAATATGAATATTTGTTTTAAAAAAACACAAAAACTTCAAAATTTGACTCAAAAACAGCACTTGAATAAATGTACTTAGGCTACATTTCACTTGTGGATTTCTACATTTATTTAATACAAAAAAGAAAAACAAACTCAGCATCAGTCCTTATAGTACACACAAGTATGTGTGTACTATAAAGATTAAAAACACTCAACTCCCAAATGTATCCAGAAAAAGTTACTTGAAATATTGTCTCTCTCTCTCTTCTGCATTAAAGTCAAACTTTACCTTGCAGCAGACATTTCCCCTTCTGGCTTCACTTCTTTACTGGGACTTCGTCGCTTCACTAGTTGCTCTGATACAATGAAAACCTGCTGCTTGTTTCTGGACAGCACGTGAGAAGAACTAAATCCCCAATAGCTGAGATACTCTGCGGTTGTTTGGTTTCGTTTTCCTTTCTGGATGTTTGGGTCGACGCGGTCAGCCCTCTCTTTGATATCTATCATCATGTTTAATTCTGTCTCCCTACCAAGCCACCATTTAGAGACATCCTCACAGAATTGTCCCGTCGGTCTGTGGGTGGTAAACACTAGTCCGGATTGAATGGACGCCCAGCAATTCATACAGCTCGCGTAGTGTACGTGACATAAAGGAGGTGCCCTGATCCGTCAGGATTTCTTTCGGAATCCCGACACGGGAGATGACCTGAAACAGTGCCTGCGCCACGCTCTTCGCGGAGATGGTCCGCAGCGGCACTGCCTTGGGATATCGCGTTGCGTATTCTGTGTCTTTACAATTAATTGTTTTGTCACATTTTTGGTTGTTTAGTCTCTGTGTCATTGTTTCTGGTCGCTTTGTAGTGTTTAGCCTCCATGTGTGTCAGGAATTGGGGAAAAGCAGGTTCCAAAGCAGGAGCCAGTAAAATAACTCAAAATGTCCCTTTAGCCAGTAAAATAGCACAAAATGTCCCTGGCTGAAAGCAGAAGTTGACAAGTGAAAGACGACAAACTGATAAAGACAAAGAGACTTATTTACACAAGAGAGGCAGGGATGATTGAACAAAGGTGAAACGCATGAGGATCAGGTGCAGACGGTCACAGAGGGCGCCAACAGGGCAGAGGCAGGAAATAAAACATAACACATAAGGAGCAAAATTTCCAAATAAAACAGGAAATGCAGAACTCAGAATCAACACAAATCTAAACAAACAAAGAAAAACACCACAAGGAAAAGTGTTCAACAAAATCCAAAAATTCTAGCTAAAGACTCAGAGTCATGAGTGCATGGTTGTTTTGTTTCTCTTTCCATTTTGTGTTTGACTGTGTCAGGTCGTGTCTTGGCCTTTGTTCAAAGAAACTGTTGACATGTCTAGGTCAAGGAGCTCAATGTCAGCAGGTGTGTCAACATGTGACTTCATTCACTACACTTTACCTCAAATGGAAAAAGAGTTATCTGTTTTGATTTTAAAGATCTCAAATATGAATATTTGTTTTAAAAAAACACAAAAACTTCAAAATTTGACTCAAAAACAGCACTTGAATAAATGTACTTAGGCTACATTTCACTTGTGGATTTCTACATTTATTTAATACAAAAAAGAAAAACAAACTCAGCATCAGTCCTTATAGTACACACAAGTATGTGCGTACTATAAGGATTAAAAAGACTCAACTCCCAAATGTATCCAGAAAAAGTTACTTGAAATATTGTCTCTCTCTCTCTTCTGCATTACAGTCAAACTTTACCTTGCAGCAGACATTTCCCCTTCTGGCTTCACTTCTTTACTGGGACTTCGTCGCTTCACTAGTTGCTCTGATACAATGAAAACCTGCTGCTTGTTTCTGGACAGCACGTGAGAAGAACTAAATCCCCAATAGCTGAGATACTCTGCGGTTGTTTGGTTTCGTTTTCCTTTCTGGATGTTTGGGTCGACGCGGTCAGCCCTCTCTTTGATATCTATCATCATGTTTAATTCTGTCTCCCTACCGAGCCCCCATTTAGAGACGTCCTCACAGAATTGTCTTACAGTGTTGATGTAGGTGAGAGTGTCTGTGACGTAGCGGCACAAAACCTGCTGTAGCTCCATTCTGTAATAAGACATAAAGAATCAATAACTTTGGACATTTCATTTAACTCCCTGAGCAGAAAATGTCACTGAAAGACTGAGTCTTTGTAGTCATTTACTTTTTTGTTTGGTTTCTTTCTATTTGTGGTGACTTTTGTCTCTTTGTGTTTGTGGTCATTTTGTGTCTGTGGTTTGTAATCATTTTATGTTTCTTTGTGGTTGTTATGTTGTCACTTTATTCTCTTGGTGATTGTATTGTTTCACTACTTCCTTGAAGTTGAATGGCTGCAAAGCCAGATACCAGCGAGTGATCCGCGCGTTGGCATCCTTCATGCGGTGGAGCCACTGGAGCGGGGAATGGTCCGACCAGAGGGTGAAAGGGCACCCCAGGAGGTAATAGCGGAGGGCCCCGACCACCCACCGAATGGCGAGGCACTCCTTTTCCACCGTACTGTAATTCTTCTCCCGCTGAACCAGCTTCCTGCTAATATACAGTACGGGGCGGTCGGTCCCCTCCACCTCCTGGGACAAAATGGCCCCCAGCCCACTATTCGAGGCGTCCGTCTGCAGGACAAAAGGGAGAGAAAAGTTAGGAGTGTGCAGCAGTGGCTTACCACAGAGGGCTAGCTTAACCCTCTCAAACGCCAGCTGACACTGCTCCGTCCACTGGACCGGTCTGAGGCACCCTTTCGGGTCAGGTCGGTCAGGGGGCTGGTCAGCTCTGAAAAGGCTGGAATAAAGCGTCTGTAGTAACCGGCCAGACCCAAAAACCTCCTGACCTCTTTTTTCGTCTTGGGCGCCGGGCAGGCCGCAACCGCTGCGGTCTTCTCTACCTGCGGCCGCACCTGTCCGCCCCCCAAGTGGTACCCCAGATACCGTACCTCCCTCCGTCCCACCGCACACTTCTTCGGGTTTGCCGTGAGCCCCGCCCGCCTCAGGGACTCGAGCACCGCCCCCACCTGCCGCATATGCTGCTCCCAGGTCTCACTATAAATGATCACATCATCCAAGTAGGCCGCAGCATATGCGAAGTGTGGCCGCAGAACCCGGTCCATGAGGAGTTGAAATGTGGCTGGGGCCCCGAACAACCCGAACGGAAGTGTGACAAACTGGTACAAACCGTACGGAGTGGAGAAGGCCGTTTTTTCCTTGGACTCTGGAGACAAGGGGATCTGCCAGTAGCCCTTGGTCAAATCCAGTGTCGTGAAAAAGCGAGCCGTGCCTAGCCGGTCCAGGAGTTCGTCGACCCGGGGCATTGGATAGGCATCAAATTTGGACACCGCATTCACCCTACGATAATCCACACAGAACCGTATTGACCCATCGGTCTTGCGCGCAAGCACCACGGGGCAACACCAGTCACTGTGGGATTCTTCTATTACCCCCATCTCCAGCATGGCCTGAAGCTCCGTCTGCACAATTTTCCGCTTGTGCTCCGGCAAACGATAGGGCCGTGAACGCACCGTCACGCCCGGGGGGGTCTCTATGTGGTGGTGTATGAGCGTAGTGCGTCCTGGCAAGGGGGAAGAACACATCGGCAAACCGCCGCTGCACCCTCGCAACCTCTGCTCTCTGGCTTGGCGAGAGATGGTCGTCATAACAGACCGGGGCAGAATAATCCGGTTTTGATACCTCCGGTCCCAACTCATCTCTCTCGATCACCGTGGTAGCCAGAGAAACAGAGGCCACCTCTCTCCACTTTTTGAGGAGGTTGAGGTGGTAGATCTGTGTTGCCCCACCCCTGTCAGACCGCACTACTTCATAGTCTACCTCCCCCACTCGTCGTGTGACCACAAAGGGCCCTTGCCACTTGGCGAGTAATTTGGAGCTAGAGGATGGGAGCAATACAAGGACTTTATCTCCCGGATCAAATGTTCTTAGTTTCGTCCCTCTGTTATACAGGCGCTGCTGACATTGCTGGGCCTGGAGCAAATTCTCCCGTGATAATACCCCAAGTGAATGGAGTTTTGCTCGCAGGTCCAGCACGTACTGAATCTCGTTTTTAGAAGCGCTCAGACCCGTCTCCCAGTCTTCTTTTACCAGGTCCAAGACGCCCCGAGGTTTCCGGCCAAACAACAGTTCAAATGGAGAAAATCCTGTGGAGGACTGGGGAACCTCCTGCACTGCAAATAACAGAGGGTCTAACCATTTATCCCAATTACGGCTATCGTGCACGAATCATGTTCTTTAGTCTCTTGTTAAACCGCTCCGCCAGCCCGTCGGTCTGTGGGTGGTAAACACTAGTCCGGATTGAATGGACGCCCAGCAATTCATACAGCTCGCGTAGTGTACGTGACATAAAGGAGGTGCCCTGATCCGTCAGGATTTCTTTCGGAATCCCGACACGGGAGATGACCTGAAACAGTGCCTGCGCCACGCTCTTCGCGGAGATGGTCTGCAGCGGCACTGCCTTGGGATATCGCGTTGCGTATTCTGTGTCTTTACAATTAATTGTTTTGTCACATTTTTGGTTGTTTAGTCTCTGTGTCATTGTTTTGTGTCGCTTTGTAGTGTTTAGCCTCTATGTGTGTCAGGAATTGGGGAAAAGCAGGTTCCAAAGCAGGAGCCAGTAAAATAACTCAAAATGTCCCTTTAGCCAGTAAAATAGCACAAAATGTCCCTGGCTGAAAGCAGAAGTTGACAAGTGAAAGACGACAAACTGATAAAGACAAAGAGACTTATTTACACAAGAGAGGCAGGGATGATTGAACAAAGGTGAAACGCATGAGGATCAGGTGCAGACGGTCACAGAGGGCGCCAACAGGGCAGAGGCAGGAAATAAAACATAACACATAAGGAGCAAAATTTCCAAATAAAACAGGAAATGCAGAACTCAGAATCAACACAAATCTAAACAAACAAAGAAAAACACCACAAGGAAAAGTGTTCAACAAAATCCAAAAATTCTAGCTAAAGACTCAGAGTCATGAGTGCATGGTTGTATTGTTTCTCTTTCCATTTTGTGTTTGACTGTGTCAGGTCGTGTCTTGGCCTTTGTTCAAAGAAACTGTTGACATGTCTAGGTCAAGGAGCTCAATGTCAGCAGGTGTGTCAACATGTGACTTCATTCACTACACTTTACCTCAAATGGAAAAAGAGTTATCTGTTTTGATTTTAAAGATCTCAAATATGAATATTTGTTTTAAAAAAACACAAAAACTTCAAAATTTGACTCAAAAACAGCACTTGAATAAATGTACTTAGGCTACATTTCACTTGTGGATTTATTTAATACAAAAAAGAAAAACAAACTCAGCATCAGTCCTTATAGTACACACAAGTATGTGTGTACTATAAGGATTAAAAAGACTCAACTCCCAAATGTATCCAGAAAAAGTTACTTGAAATATTGTCTCTCTCTCTTTTCTGCATTAAAGTCAAACTTTACCTTGCAGCAGACATTTCCCCTTCTGGCTTCACTTCTTTACTGGGACTTCGTCGCTTCACTAGTTGCTCTGATACAATGAAAACCTGCTGCTTGTTTCTGGACAGCACGTGAGAAGAACTAAATCCCCAATAGCTGAGATACTCTGCGGTTGTTTGGTTTCGTTTTCCTTTCTGGATGTTTGGGTCGACGCGGTCAGCCCTCTCTTTGATATCTATCATCATGTTTAATTCTGTCTCCCTACCAAGCCCCCATTTAGAGACGTCCTCACAGAATTGTCTTACAGTGTTGATGTAGGTGAGAGTGTCTGTGACGTAGCGGCACAAAACCTGCTGTAGCTCCATTCTGTAATAAGACATAAAGAATCAATAACTTTGGACATTTCATTTAACTCCCTGAGCAGAAAATGTCACTGAAAGACTGAGTCTTTGTAGTCATTTACTTTTTTGTTTGGTTTCTTTCTTTTTGTGGTGACTTTTGTCTCTTTGTGTTTGTGGTCATTTTGTGTCTGTGGTTTTGTAATCATTTTATGTTTCTTTGTGGTTGTTATGTTGTCACTTTATTCTCTTGGTGATTGTTTTGTTTCACTTCTTCTTTGTTCGGTTTATTGGTGAGTGGCAAATTGCATTACTGGCATCTTTGTGGTTGTTTTTTCTTTTTGTTGTTTTGTTTTGTTTCTGTTTGTGGTCATTCCGTCTCTTTTTGCTATTTGGTATTCTGTGTCTTTACAGTTAATTGTTTTGTCACATTTTTGGTTGTTTAGTCTCTCTGTCATTGTTTTGTGTCGCTTTGTAGTTTTTAGCCTCTATGTGTGTCAGGAATTGGGGAAAAGCAGGTTACAAAAGCAGGAGCCAGTAAAATAACACAAAATGTCCCTTTAGCCAGTAAAATAGCACAAAATGTCCCTGGCTGAAAGCAGAAGTTGACAAGTGAAAGACGACAAACTGATAAAGACAAAGAGACTTATTTACACAAGGGAGGCAGGGATGATTGAACAAAGGTGAAACGCATGAGGATCAGATGCAGACGGTCACAGAGGGCGCCAACAGGGCAGAGGCAGGAAATAAAACATAACACATAAGGAGCAAAATTTCCAAATAAAACAGGAAATGCAGAACTCAGAATCAACACAAATCTAAACAAACAAAGAAAAACACCACAAGGAAAAGTGTTCAACAAAATCCAAAAATTCTAGCTAAAGACTCAGAGTCATGAGTGCATGGTTGTTTTGTTTCTCTTTCCATTTTGTGTTTGACTGTGTCAGGTCGTGTCTTGGCCTTTGTTCAAAGAAACTGTTGACATGTCTAGGTCAAGGAGCTCAATGTCAGCAGGTGTGTCAACATGTGACTTCATTCACTACACTTTACCTCAAATGGAAAAAGAGTTATCTGTTTTGATTTTAAAGATCTCAAATATGAATATTTGTTTTAAAAAAACACAAAAACTTCAAAATTTGACTCAAAAACAGCACTTGAATAAATGTACTTAGGCTACATTTCACTTGTGGATTTCTACATTTATTTAATACAAAAAAGAAAAACAAACTCAGCATCAGTCCTTATAGTACACACAAGTATGTGTGTACTATAAAGATTAAAAACACTCAACTCCCAAATGTATCCAGAAAAAGTTACTTGAAATATTGTCTCTCTCTCTCTTCTGCATTAAAGTCAAACTTTACCTTGCAGCAGACATTTCCCCTTCTGGCTTCACTTCTTTACTGGGACTTCGTCGCTTCACTAGTTGCTCTGATACAATGAAAACCTGCTGCTTGTTTCTGGACAGCACGTGAGAAGAACTAAATCCCCAATAGCTGAGATACTCTGCGGTTGTTTGGTTTCGTTTTCCTTTCTGGATGTTTGGGTCGACGCGGTCAGCCCTCTCTTTGATATCTATCATCATGTTTAATTCTGTCTCCCTACCAAGCCACCATTTAGAGACATCCTCACAGAATTGTCCCGTCGGTCTGTGGGTGGTAAACACTAGTCCGGATTGAATGGACGCCCAGCAATTCATACAGCTCGCGTAGTGTACGTGACATAAAGGAGGTGCCCTGATCCGTCAGGATTTCTTTCGGAATCCCGACACGGGAGATGACCTGAAACAGTGCCTGCGCCACGCTCTTCGCGGAGATGGTCCGCAGCGGCACTGCCTTGGGATATCGCGTTGCGTATTCTGTGTCTTTACAATTAATTGTTTTGTCACATTTTTGGTTGTTTAGTCTCTGTGTCATTGTTTCTGGTCGCTTTGTAGTGTTTAGCCTCCATGTGTGTCAGGAATTGGGGAAAAGCAGGTTCCAAAGCAGGAGCCAGTAAAATAACTCAAAATGTCCCTTTAGCCAGTAAAATAGCACAAAATGTCCCTGGCTGAAAGCAGAAGTTGACAAGTGAAAGACGACAAACTGATAAAGACAAAGAGACTTATTTACACAAGAGAGGCAGGGATGATTGAACAAAGGTGAAACGCATGAGGATCAGGTGCAGACGGTCACAGAGGGCGCCAACAGGGCAGAGGCAGGAAATAAAACATAACACATAAGGAGCAAAATTTCCAAATAAAACAGGAAATGCAGAACTCAGAATCAACACAAATCTAAACAAACAAAGAAAAACACCACAAGGAAAAGTGTTCAACAAAATCCAAAAATTCTAGCTAAAGACTCAGAGTCATGAGTTCATGGTTGTTTTGTTTATCTTTCCATTTTGTGTTTGACTGTGTCAGGTCGTGTCTTGGCCTTTGTTCAAAGAAACTGTTGACATGTCTAGGTCAAGGAGCTCAATGTCAGCAGGTGTGTCAACATGTGACTTCATTCACTACACTTTACCTCAAATGGAAAAAGAGTTATCTGTTTTGATTTTAAAGATCTCAAATATGAATATTTGTTTTAAAAAAACACAAAAACTTCAAAATTTGACTCAAAAACAGCACTTGAATAAATGTACTTAGGCTACATTTCACTTGTGGATTTCTACATTTATTTAATACAAAAAAGAAAAACAAACTCAGCATCAGTCCTTATAGTACACACAAGTATGTGCGTACTATAAGGATTAAAAAGACTCAACTCCCAAATGTATCCAGAAAAAGTTACTTGAAATATTGTCTCTCTCTCTCTTCTGCATTACAGTCAAACTTTACCTTGCAGCAGACATTTCCCCTTCTGGCTTCACTTCTTTACTGGGACTTCGTCGCTTCACTAGTTGCTCTGATACAATGAAAACCTGCTGCTTGTTTCTGGACAGCACGTGAGAAGAACTAAATCCCCAATAGCTGAGATACTCTGCGGTTGTTTGGTTTCGTTTTCCTTTCTGGATGTTTGGGTCGACGCGGTCAGCCCTCTCTTTGATATCTATCATCATGTTTAATTCTGTCTCCCTACCAAGCCCCCATTTAGAGACGTCCTCACAGAATTGTCTTACAGTGTTGATGTAGGTGAGAGTGTCTGTGACGTAGCGGCACAAAACCTGCTGTAGCTCCATTCTGTAATAAGACATAAAGAATCAATAACTTTGGACATTTCATTTAACTCCCTGAGCAGAAAATGTCACTGAAAGACTGAGTCTTTGTAGTCATTTACTTTTTTGTTTGGTTTCTTTCTATTTGTGGTGACTTTTGTCTCTTTGTGTTTGTGGTCATTTTGTGTCTGTGGTTTGTAATCATTTTATGTTTCTTTGTGGTTGTTATGTTGTCACTTTATTCTCTTGGTGATTGTATTGTTTCACTACTTCCTTGAAGTTGAATGGCTGCAAAGCCAGATACCAGCGAGTGATCCGCGCGTTGGCATCCTTCATGCGGTGGAGCCACTGGAGCGGGGAATGGTCCGACCAGAGGGTGAAAGGGCACCCCAGGAGGTAATAGCGGAGGGCCCCGACCACCCACCGAATGGCGAGGCACTCCTTTTCCACCGTACTGTAATTCTTCTCCCGCTGAACCAGCTTCCTGCTAATATACAGTACGGGGCGGTCGGTCCCCTCCACCTCCTGGGACAAAATGGCCCCCAGCCCACTATTCGAGGCGTCCGTCTGCAGGACAAAAGGGAGAGAAAAGTTAGGAGTGTGCAGCAGTGGCTTACCACAGAGGGCTAGCTTAACCCTCTCAAACGCCAGCTGACACTGCTCCGTCCACTGGACCGGTCTGAGGCACCCTTTCGGGTCAGGTCGGTCAGGGGGCTGGTCAGCTCTGAAAAGGCTGGAATAAAGCGTCTGTAGTAACCGGCCAGACCCAAAAACCTCCTGACCTCTTTTTTCGTCTTGGGCGCCGGGCAGGCCGCAACCGCTGCGGTCTTCTCTACCTGCGGCCGCACCTGTCCGCCCCCCAAGTGGTACCCCAGATACCGTACCTCCCTCCGTCCCACCGCACACTTCTTCGGGTTTGCCGTGAGCCCCGCCCGCCTCAGGGACTCGAGCACCGCCCCCACCTGCCGCATATGCTGCTCCCAGGTCTCACTATAAATGATCACATCATCCAAGTAGGCCGCAGCATATGCGAAGTGTGGCCGCAGAACCCGGTCCATGAGGAGTTGAAATGTGGCTGGGGCCCCGAACAACCCGAACGGAAGTGTGACAAACTGGTACAAACCGTACGGAGTGGAGAAGGCCGTTTTTTCCTTGGACTCTGGAGACAAGGGGATCTGCCAGTAGCCCTTGGTCAAATCCAGTGTCGTGAAAAAGCGAGCCGTGCCTAGCCGGTCCAGGAGTTCGTCGACCCGGGGCATTGGATAGGCATCAAATTTGGACACCGCATTCACCCTACGATAATCCACACAGAACCGTATTGACCCATCGGTCTTGCGCGCAAGCACCACGGGGCAACACCAGTCACTGTGGGATTCTTCTATTACCCCCATCTCCAGCATGGCCTGAAGCTCCGTCTGCACAATTTTCCGCTTGTGCTCCGGCAAACGATAGGGCCGTGAACGCACCGTCACGCCCGGGGGGGTCTCTATGTGGTGGTGTATGAGCGTAGTGCGTCCTGGCAAGGGGGAAGAACACATCGGCAAACCGCCGCTGCACCCTCGCAACCTCTGCTCTCTGGCTTGGCGAGAGATGGTCGTCATAACAGACCGGGGCAGAATAATCCGGTTTTGATACCTCCGGTCCCAACTCATCTCTCTCGATCACCGTGGTAGCCAGAGAAACAGAGGCCACCTCTCTCCACTTTTTGAGGAGGTTGAGGTGGTAGATCTGTGTTGACCCACCCCTGTCAGACCGCACTACTTCATAGTCTACCTCCCCCACTCGTCGTGTGACCACAAAGGGCCCTTGCCACTTGGCGAGTAATTTGGAGCTAGAGGATGGGAGCAATACAAGGACTTTATCTCCCGGATCAAATGTTCTTAGTTTCGTCCCTCTGTTATACAGGCGCTGCTGACATTGCTGGGCCTGGAGCAAATTCTCCCGTGATAATACCCCAAGTGAATGGAGTTTTGCTCGCAGGTCCAGCACGTACTGAATCTCGTTTTTAGAAGCGCTCAGACCCGTCTCCCAGTCTTCTTTTACCAGGTCCAAGACGCCCCGAGGTTTCCGGCCAAACAACAGTTCAAATGGAGAAAATCCTGTGGAGGACTGGGGAACCTCCTGCACTGCAAATAACAGAGGGTCTAACCATTTATCCCAATTACGGCTATCGTGCACGAATCATGTTCTTTAGTCTCTTGTTAAACCGCTCCGCCAGCCCGTCGGTCTGTGGGTGGTAAACACTAGTCCGGATTGAATGGACGCCCAGCAATTCATACAGCTCGCGTAGTGTACGTGACATAAAGGAGGTGCCCTGATCCGTCAGGATTTCTTTCGGAATCCCGACACGGGAGATGACCTGAAACAGTGCCTGCGCCACGCTCTTCGCGGAGATGGTCTGCAGCGGCACTGCCTTGGGATATCGCGTTGCGTATTCTGTGTCTTTACAATTAATTGTTTTGTCACATTTTTGGTTGTTTAGTCTCTGTGTCATTGTTTTGTGTCGCTTTGTAGTGTTTAGCCTCTATGTGTGTCAGGAATTGGGGAAAAGCAGGTTCCAAAGCAGGAGCCAGTAAAATAACTCAAAATGTCCCTTTAGCCAGTAAAATAGCACAAAATGTCCCTGGCTGAAAGCAGAAGTTGACAAGTGAAAGACGACAAACTGATAAAGACAAAGAGACTTATTTACACAAGAGAGGCAGGGATGATTGAACAAAGGTGAAACGCATGAGGATCAGGTGCAGACGGTCACAGAGGGCGCCAACAGGGCAGAGGCAGGAAATAAAACATAACACATAAGGAGCAAAATTTCCAAATAAAACAGGAAATGCAGAACTCAGAATCAACACAAATCTAAACAAACAAAGAAAAACACCACAAGGAAAAGTGTTCAACAAAATCCAAAAATTCTAGCTAAAGACTCAGAGTCATGAGTGCATGGTTGTTTTGTTTCTCTTTCCATTTTGTGTTTGACTGTGTCAGGTCGTGTCTTGGCCTTTGTTCAAAGAAACTGTTGACATGTCTAGGTCAAGGAGCTCAATGTCAGCAGGTGTGTCAACATGTGACTTCATTCACTACACTTTACCTCAAATGGAAAAAGAGTTATCTGTTTTGATTTTAAAGATCTCAAATATGAATATTTGTTTTAAAAAAACACAAAAACTTCAAAATTTGACTCAAAAACAGCACTTGAATAAATGTACTTAGGCTACATTTCACTTGTGGATTTATTTAATACAAAAAAGAAAAACAAACTCAGCATCAGTCCTTATAGTACACACAAGTATGTGTGTACTATAAGGATTAAAAAGACTCAACTCCCAAATGTATCCAGAAAAAGTTACTTGAAATATTGTCTCTCTCTCTTTTCTGCATTAAAGTCAAACTTTACCTTGCAGCAGACATTTCCCCTTCTGGCTTCACTTCTTTACTGGGACTTCGTCGCTTCACTAGTTGCTCTGATACAATGAAAACCTGCTGCTTGTTTCTGGACAGCACGTGAGAAGAACTAAATCCCCAATAGCTGAGATACTCTGCGGTTGTTTGGTTTCGTTTTCCTTTCTGGATGTTTGGGTCGACGCGGTCAGCCCTCTCTTTGATATCTATCATCATGTTTAATTCTGTCTCCCTACCAAGCCCCCATTTAGAGACATCCTCACAGAATTGTCTTACAGTGTTGATGTAGGTGAGAGTGTCTGTGACGTAGCGGCACAGAACCTGCTGTAGCTCCATTCTGTAATAAGACATAAAGAATCAATAACTTTGGACATTTCATTTAACTCCCTGAGCAGAAAATGTCACTGAAAGACTGAGTCTTTGTAGTCATTTACTTTTTTGTTTGGTTTCTTTCTTTTTGTGGTGACTTTTGTCTCTTTGTGTTTGTGGTCATTTTGTGTCTGTGGTTTTGTAATCATTTTATGTTTCTTTGTGGTTGTTATGTTGTCACTTTATTCTCTTGGTGATTGTTTTGTTTCACTTCTTCTTTGTTCGGTTTATTGGTGAGTGGCAAATTGCATTACTGGCATCTTTGTGGTTGTTTTTTCTTTTTGTTGTTTTGTTTTGTTTCTGTTTGTGGTCATTCCGTCTCTTTTTGCTATTTGGTATTCTGTGTCTTTACAGTTAATTGTTTTGTCACATTTTTGGTTGTTTAGTCTCTCTGTCATTGTTTTGTGTCGCTTTGTAGTGTTTAGCCTCTATGTGTGTCAGGAATTGGGGAAAAGCAGGTTACAAAAGCAGGAGCCAGTAAAATAACTCAAAATGTCCCTTTAGCCAGTAAAATAGCACAAAATGTCCCTGGCTGAAAGCAGAAGTTGACAAGTGAAAGACGACAAACTGATAAAGACAAAGAGACTTATTTACACAAGGGAGGCAGGGATGATTGAACAAAGGTGAAACGCATGAGGATCAGATGCAGACGGTCACAGAGGGCGCCAACAGGGCAGAGGCAGGAAATAAAACATAACACATAAGGAGCAAAATTTCCAAATAAAACAGGAAATGCAGAACTCAGAATCAACACAAATCTAAACAAACAAAGAAAAACACCACAAGGAAAAGTGTTCAACAAAATCCAAAAATTCTAGCTAAAGACTCAGAGTCATGAGTTCATGGTTGTTTTGTTTCTCTTTCCATTTTGTGTTTGACTGTGTCAGGTCGTGTCTTGGCCTTTGTTCAAAGAAACTGCTGACATGTCTAGGTCAAGGAGCTCAATGTCAGCAGGTGTGTCAACATGTGACATATTCACTACACTTTACCTCAAATGGTACCTCGTTTTCCTTTCTCCACATCAGCAGGATGGGCCACACCCATTCCTACATTTAACTCATTCAATCCTGAAACTCAGTTTGGTTGCGAAAAATGAATGAATAAATAACTAAATAAATAAATAAGTAGGGTGAATTCAGGTCATTTGGGACTGTGGGACACCTAAGCTCTAGTTTGTTTATTTCATGTTTAGAAAATCAAGACTTTTAGTGTAGTCAGTCATTATCAACCTAGAATTGCTCGACAAGGTCAATGACACAAAACTCTGACAAGAGATAGTTCACTGAAAATTCACTCATTATTTATTCACCACTATGCCGATGGAGGGGTGGGCGAAGTGTTTGAGTCCACCTGAAATGGCTAAGCTTGCAGACGTTAGTATTTCTGACGGTGCCTGAATGCACTTCGTCTGGAAATATCAGCAGACATGTAGGCTTAAAAGTTCAGTGTGTAGAATTAAGTGACATCTAGTGGTGAAGTTTCATGTTATATACCCCTCCCTTTCCAAACATGAAAGAGAACCTGTGGTAGACTTCAGTTGTCATAAAAACTCAAAAGGTATTTAGTTTGTCCAGTCTGGACTAATGTAAAAAACATGGTGGCCTCCATAGAGAGGGTCCCCTCGATGTAAATATAAAGTGTTTAAATATAAAGGGTCTTTTCTGGGGTAAAAAAAACTACAATTTATATAATTTAGATGAAATGAACTAGTGAAAACATCATGAGAATTATTCTACATTAAATATCTGCCAATAGTTCCCTTTCACCTAAATCTTACACACTGGACCTTTAAGACCCAAAATGCTTCATTGTTGAAGAAAATCATCAAATCCCACTCCTTCCAAAACTCACTCACTAAAGTGAATTTCTGAAAAGAGCAAATGTTTTTCACCCTGGAGAGCAGAGGGCCCGTGGGTCAATGCACCCAGAGACTCCAACTAATCAGGATCAATTACTGAGGATAGAAACAAATGTTCAAAGAGCGACCATCTTTTTTTCCACTTCCTCTCCAGGGCAAGTTTACTAGAAGCTCTCGCTGAGCCAATGCTCCGGGGGGCCTCTAACAAGGCCCCGATTAGGGCTGGATTTGTAGCTTGCTGAGTTGATGTCAGATTGGCATAAAGAGTCCATGTGGGAGCAGTGTGTGTGCAGGCCTGGGACTTGATTTGCGTGGCCCTCCTCGCCTGTCAGGGATAATTGTTTAATGAGAGCAAAGGGTGTCCCAAATCCTGGCAGAGGGGGGAAACAGAGAGGTCTTTAGTCAGAGCTCAAGGTCTCTCTTCAGGGAAACGCGGTGGATCTGTACTATCTACTAGCCTACTCTCTCGAGCTTGACAAATGAAGTCCACCACAAAAAGTTTTTCAGTCATTGGATGAATATTTCTTCAGTGACCTGACCTGAATTCAGTCAGCCTAGTATCCCCCTTTTCACTTGTCTAGGATTATCTTTATACTCTGTGTATATATTTATATTTCTGACTCTTCCATGTTTCTACATGCAGCTGCTCCCACAGCAGAATTCAGCCGGACCTGATGTGTCTGAGTGTTTGACATGAGGCCCCTGAGGCCTGAGAGTAACGTGATGATGACTTTTTTCGAGAGGAAGACGTCCAACCTGCCCAGGCAGCCTCTCTCTGTCGCCCTATCATCAGGAAAAAAACAAAGCACAAAGCTTATCTTGCTCACAACGCACTGTCACAGATACAGGATTGAATATGGAAGAGTAGAAACTAAGACCAAAAGACGATTCATTGTCTCGTCCCCGAAGCTTCTTTTGATGATCCGTTGTTTCACAAGAATAAGATGTTTGTGGACGAGAAGACAAACGAGATTGAACAAAGGAGCAGCCATTGTTCAGTGAAGTGTCTGTGATTTAGACACTGATCTTTCTACCTGCTCACAGAAGTCAAAGTGTTTTTCATTTTTTACTAAACTGTCTTTTATTAGCCTTTTACAATTGTACCTTTTACCCTTCACAGTGTCTGTATTTACTTTGTCTTCTGTATCAGTCTTGTTTGTCATGATTTCAGCAATAAAATAAATAAAACTAGAATGTCACTCAGTAGAGCACATACCTCCTCAGTGCCTTGATTAGTGTTTTAATCGAGTACAATTTTGTAATTGATATTTGAGGTAGGATATATTTTTATTTTATTTATTGTTCTATTTATAGGTATTTACAATTCCACTGCATGATATACATAAACTAAATTCCTTACTTTTTCTCACAATGTTTACATGCTGCTGCAGTGTGAAGGATATTAACACAACATTTTGAATTTAAAATATACTATACCTTTGGACGCATAGTCTTTGCAAAGCTTTTCTTTCTTTTATTCTTTTAATGGTGACTGTGGATGTTGTCCATCATTTAGCCGGCACTGGAGAGATTTGCTAATGTCCAGTATAAACAAGAGGAAATGATGACTTCTAAAGCTATGAGCCCTTCCTTTAAGGTGATGAACCCACTGTTTTTTTTATATTTTTATGGAAATTCGATCAGTTGTGATGAAGATGTTTGAACAACAGGGGGCGACAAACTTCAGACAGGCGGAGCAGAGGTGGAGGAAGCTGTCCTTTCAGCACCACATACAGTCTGTCTCCATAACTTCAGAGGACATCACATAGACTTACATTGACGTCCTGGAACCCTAGTGGTGACAACTTACCCAACAATAACCCTAACCCTAAAATTAAACCTAACATTAACCTAACCTGAAAATATCTTCACCTAGCCCTAACCCTCACCTAAACCTAATTCTAACCCTAAAACCAACAGAAACCAACCACCCTCTTAGGAAAGTGTCCAAACATGTCCAAGGTCTGTGCTGAAAATGGTCCTCACAAATACATAAGTACAAGTACACAAACTAATACAGCACATTAATTATGACTATTTTTAAAAACATGATGAAATAAACGGATCAGCTCAGGGCGCAGAGCCACAGGGTCAGCGGGGGACGTGCGTAAAAGACGCGCCGCAACATTTGGACAGTAAGAAGCCATACACGCACGAATCTTCGCCTGTGTGGGCACAAATGCATGTGGGTAGTCCTTCATCCATCTATGGAGAGAGAGAGAGGGAGAGAGAGGGAGAGAGAGAGAGGGAGGGAGAGAGAGAGAGCATCGCAACACCCCCTCCTTCCGCCCCCTCCACTCACAGAAACGGAATTAAAAAAAATCTTTAATATCTTTCCAGCAACGAGCCTCCGTTGCTGCAGCGCAGAGCGCGCACACACTCACACATGCACACACACACATGCACACACATGCACACACAAACACACTGTGTCTTTGAAAACGTCGCCGGTGAGAAGGAGGAAAACTTGGCTGCAGAATTTAGGGAAGCGTCTTCACACTGATATAAAAACAGATATAGAGAGGGGGGAGGCTATAACCTGGACGTCTTGAATGTGGCCTGTGGAACCGCTGCTGACATCGTGACAACACCAGCTCTGTGTGTCTGTGGAGCTGTGCAAGTCCTGATTGTGTAATATCTTTTTTTCCTCTCGTCTTCCCGCAAAGCGAACAAACCTGCAGCCGAGAGCGCACGGATAGAAAGGAGCAGGAGAAGAAGAAGAAGAGGAGGAGGAGGAAGAGGAGGAGGAGGAGAGGAAAACGGGAGGATTGCAACGTTCACCAGAATTTATTTTGTGTCCTATTACATGGCGCAAGGGCTAAACAAACGGGACCGTCCTGGGTGTGAAACTGCCACGGTGAATTTGGATATTCAAGCATCAGCAGCAGCAGCAGCATCCTCCTCCATCCACGGAGGAAGAGGGAGACGCATCCTCGGCTGCGGCGTCGCACACACCGACTCCTCGTCCCTCTCCTGCCGGCTTTATGTCGAGTGATGGTCGGCTTGCCTTGCTGGATGCTCCCCGCTCTTTCCAGATCGTCGACGACCGAACCTCCTCTGACCGCAGACCCCCATTTTCGGCGGAAACCTACCCAGAGCGATAGGGCTACATATGGAAACTGGGGACCAAAATTTTAGGAAAAAGGAAAATCTAAGCGGTTGATTTCATTTATTATTAGAATAATTCTTTTCAGGTTTCTCTTGTTTCTGTGTGAGCTCATTTCTTTTAAAGCCTGCTGATTAATGAGTCTATTGGTTGAGCCGATATTTCCTCATGCCATTGGGTTGATTTGTGAGCAGCCAGCCGAATATCGTCCTCACAGTAGGTCGTTATAAAACCGCTTTTATTTCGTCTCGTCAGGACTCGGATCCGTCCATTTGTTTATGTTCCCTCTAATATGAGGTTTCCCTGCTGTCCTCCGTTTCCCTTCCCAGTTTATTATCACCTGTCTGCTTATCCTCTATTTTGACTAAAGTAAAACATTAGAAATATAACATTAATAGCTAATAAGAGTCTTTAGGATAACCTTTGGACACATCTCTAATTCTTATTTCTTACTGGCCTCTAACTTAAGTAACTGTAACTCATTGTAAGAGACATATTGAACTGTTGTACTGTAAGCCTGCCATTACTCTAACAACATCTCTTTGGTCCATTAGATCTCATGTTAATTCAGCTGTAACCTCAACAAGTCAAGAAACAGGTTGTTTTTGTTGTGTTTTCCCCACTTTGGCTAATCTCACCTGCACCGCCTCAGACATCTTTAATCCTGCACAGCTCATGTTTGCAGAGTGGCTGTTGTGTGGGTTGAATCTGCAGCTGCAGGCCTGCTGAGGTGCTGCCTGATCTCTCATCTTTATTTGTGAGGGTCTTAAAGTAAGAACAAACAGAGAGGAGAGACACAACTGCGTCTTCCTCTCTTCCCTCCCCTCTTAACAAAAAACCCAGAATCTTTTTCTCTTGTTTTGGTCCTCACCCAAACGCAACCATAAGGTTCCTACCGCATCCTCCTCCTCCTTCTTCCCTCTCCTTCCGCTCGAGTATATCCCGTTTTTTCGGTTTGGTGTGGTCCCGCAAATTTTCAAATATTTACTTCCTGTACATCAAGAGGAAAGGGGGTCCCCCTTTCATGGAATGCGGAAACATGGGTCTGTTCGACCGCGGAGTCCAGATGCTGCTGACCACGGTGGGAGCATTCGCGGCCTTCAGCCTCATGACCATCGCAGTCGGCACGGACTATTGGCTCTACTCCCGCGGTGTCTGCAGGTCCAAGTCCATGAGCGAGAACGAGACCAGCAAGAAGAACGAGGAGGTGATGACCCACTCTGGCCTGTGGAGAACGTGCTGCTTAGAAGGTAAGAGCAAAGACATTTCTCGCTTTTCCCAGACGTGTTCTTGTCTGTGGGTTCTGGCTGCCTTCACTTCCCTCTTCCATGACACTAGAAGTTCAAGGATGCTTCTCCACGTGAAATGCACAACATTAGTGGGACAGAAGCTGGAGTTTCAAGGCCTGAATGTTGACCAGCACTGATAGGAGCTTATTTCCAGAAACACAACCTTGATGGGTTGCAAGATAAATATGAAGCATCACCAGATCATTAGTATTATGTTGATCCAGCTATCTGATAGAGGGCCAGAAAAGATGACAAATTACCTTTTCAGTGACATGAAACAATCCTTTTGCATGGTTGTGCTTCTTCATATTGCTCAGAAGGTCGGGTGAGGCAGGTTGTATGTATGAGTCTGAGGAATACATGATTATCTTAATGGTGCAAGTGTAACCACAATGTTTATGTTCCAAATTCCCCCCAGTCTTTGCTTGTCTAATTAGACATATTGGTCAGTCTTAAGTCTAAAAAAACTAGATGAAACAGTCAGAGGCAGAAAAAAGTTTGCTGCTAATTGACTTTGCTGCTAAATGTTTGATAAATGAATGAATTCTAAACTTTACACTTGGGGTTTCTCCTGCAGGCCGGGTTAAACACCCCCCCTCACTGTGCTGCAAGATTATTAGGAAAAGTAAGGAGGACCTATCCACATTCTGTTCCATATTTTCTCTAATATATGTTGTTCTTCACATAAAACACAAAAGTTTTGCTTTGTCATATGTCTGATGAAATAATCTGGGAAAGAATATCCCTTGAAGTCTGCATGTTTGTTGTCATTGCTTCATTTTAAGGTGTAATAAGGCAGAATGAAATTTAGCCATAAAACGTAATGACTAAAACTCTGCTTTGAAATCCAGACTGATGCAGTTGTGTTCATGGCTTGAGCTCCAGCAGTGAATGTGAGGCAGGTTTCTGGAGTCAGACTGAGGCTGTTCCTCCCATACCCACTGTGCAACAGTTTCACCAGTCAGATATTAGAATCTAAATCATGAAATAATAACATATTCACATGCAGCAGTTAGGGTGGGACCTGCATCGTATATATCAACCTGATATACTGGCAAATCAATACTCTGGTCTCACCCTAATTAAGGGAAACTGCAGGGGAGCTGTCCCTTTAAAGAAGATGTGACTTTGGACCAGCAGGTTGGACAGGGTGTTTGTTTTCATCATGAAAAGTCATGGCAGCAGAGATGCAGCTGTTTCTGGGTTGACCCCCTCGACACCCTTGATGATGACAGGGCTGCTCGTCATGTAGCCTCTGACCTGTCGGTGTTTGGTGATCTCCGAGGTGTCAAACGGCCTCACCTCCAGAGTCCGCACCATCTGATGGAGGCGGTGTGTTTCCTGTCACGGCCCGGCGGAGGCACTGGGTGAGGCACTGTAACCTTGTGAGGGCGCAGAGCGTTGCAATTCTGCTCATCTCAGCTGTGAGATCCTGAAAGGCCACAGTGTCTGACTTCATGCTCCTATGATGAGCAGACACGCTCAGTGCACCTTCTCTTCAAAGCTTAGTACCTGGTTTGAAGTAACACGTGTAATTGAATGCAGCTGTAATCAATACTTTTTAGAGTAACAACACAGCAAATGAAAGTGGGAAGACAATGTGAAACACATCACTTGTAGTGACGGACCTACAGACAACTCCAGTGGTAGTCAGAGAGCGTTTACCTCAGTCCCTCTATGATACCACATTTAAGTAGATCCAGATATTTCTTTAGATCTCCACCAAATTGTACTTACTCATAAATATCAGTCCTCTAAATATACCAGATTTTTTTTTTTTTTATCAAGAGCCATGAATTATTCTCTAAGAAAAACGCCCAAGGAAAGATTTTAAAAAAATCCTGGATCTGCCCCCCGATCTGGATCTGCATCAAATCCGAATTTGTTCATCCCGGTCCCACACCACATCTACCAAGTCTCATGGTTATCTGTCCAGTAGGTTTTGCATTATTCTGCTAGCTAACTGATATATAAACAAACAAACAGCCGAATATATAAGCTCCTTCTGGGGAGGTAATTAGCTCCTGAATCTGCTGTGCACAACTTTATGGAGATTTATGGTGAGTTTCAGTTCAGTGTTTAGTCGCCTGCTCCATAACTCTACTGTTGTGATTCTTTCTCACCACTCTCATAGCATCATTTTGTGCAAACAAGTCCACGGTACACTATCAAACAGCAGCTATAGAGCCAGACATTTCCTCCAAGAGATGGTTGAGACCAAAAACAGAGCTAAAACAGAGTAAATATTGCATTTGGATTCATCATGTGGTTACAAACACGACTCCAAATGAACGATCATGCTGCTCTGTAGCTGCTCGATAAAATAACTTTTAAAATAACAATTTTTTGCTATTAAGTCCATCATCAATATTATGTGATGACTTGTTTCAAGTGCTCTCAAGTGGCAAAACAGTCATTGAAACTCTGATTTGTTGTGTTTAAGTTACCTCAGAATGAGCCCTTCATCTACATCGGGAGCAGGTCCTCTTCCCTGGAGTTTGTCATGTTTCTACTGTAGCCCAGAATGGTCAAACCACACACTTGCTCAGGATTTTCATATCATCTGGTGAGACAAGGGGTATTTGGTTGCAACTGCACAGCTGGTTGTCACTTAATCTACATACTGAACCTCAGGTTCAGGCTCAAAAACTGCTTGTTTAGGGAAAGTTCATGTTTTGGGTCAAAATTAATTTCAGGCAACCTTTGTTCAACATTGACTGTTGGACGGAAATAAGAGAAAAACGTTTTGGGGGCAGAGCCTGGTGTTTGGATAGAATTATAGATTCTACATTTCAGTTGTACCTAATTCAAACTCAATTGAGTTGTGCAGATTCCTGGTTTTGGTTATAGAATAGAAATATTGTATATACATTAATATAAATGTTGTTATCTACCACTGGCAGAATGCAAAACACAAAACAAGTTTGCTTTGGATCAAACTGCAACATGAATTTAGGTAGGTTAACTCTTTCCATGTGGAGAAGAACTATTGATACTGAAAACCAAATATCCACTTGCAGCATCTACAGCTCAGCTGTTCCACAGAAGCTGCTCAGGTGTTGGCAGCAGAAAACCGTCTTCACTCCAGATGTGAGCGTGTTTGAAAGATCACAGTAAATATTCTGGGGATGTAACCCTGAGTGCTGACACAGCGTTCTGTCCCTGCAACGATTACATTAATGCACATAGGATTAATCACAGCTGGAGTAACGATGGACCAGGACGCCATCATTTAATTGGCAAACAAAACAACAAAGAGTCGAGATGAGTTTAAAACGTTGCACTCTGGGATTAGCGTGTGTGGCTTTGTGTCTACACAATGAGCCTCCTGCCTTGAAAGGATCAAAATGGCAGGAAATAAACCCACGATTGTCATTTGTGATTCATGAATGATCCCCGGCACAGAAAAAGCAGGGGAGTTGAAAAAAAGGAGGCCACTGCATTTCGTTACTGGGGTCAGGTTCATTTAAATTCTAATTCAGATGACTTCCTGTTCAGGAAATTGGGTTTTAAAAGCTAGTACATTTAATTATAGGTAGTTTGTACATTTTAGACCAAAAAATCAGGAGGAAATTGAAAAATGAAAAAGTAGAGAGCGGATGCAGCTGTGGGAGAGGCAGTGATAAGCAGCCTTGTTTCAGCACAGAGAGTCGGGAGGAGTGATATCAAGTTTTACATTTCAGATGTTAATTAGGCCTCAGTTTGCAGCTCAGCTCCATTAATTCAAAGTGCCAAGATGACTAGTATTCATCTCTCCCCCAGCTCGGCTCAAATGAAGCCTTCCTGGTGATCAGGCACCGACTGTGGCTGTGATCGCTGCGTCCTATTCACAGCAGAGAGCGTAAACTGAGTGTTTGGCAGAACACACACACACACACACACACAGAGCTGGCAGAGTGGACACGGGTGGATTTGTGTTGGTGTAACCAGTTGCCTGGAGAGAGGAACCTGTGAGGAAGGAAGACCCACACTGGGTTCTCACACTCTGACCTCTTCTTCACTAATTATCTGGAGGTGATGTATGTGAGCGTGTGAATGATAGTGGGTACAGCAAGAAAATGTCTAGAAATATCCGAGCAAGCGAGTGGACGTGCTGATGATGCATCTAATGTGACAGACATGAAACTGAAAGAATAGAAATATCTCAGGATGAAAAAAAAATAATAAGAGGAGGAATAGAGGACACCAACACTGCTGTCAATGTGCTGTAAACAAAAATACAAGATCAGAACTAATCTCCTGCCTCCTTCATGCCTAGACACCCCCCCACTGAATGTACTAGACATTTTCTTATTGTTGTGAATGCGTCTGAGCCGTAAAATAACCTGATGCGTTTTTTTATATGTGAAAGACAAACCGGGAGATGTCTGTGTCCAACTTTGCAGACATTTTCCAGAGTTCATGTCTATAAATGACTACAGAGAAAGCAGATTTAACTCTGTCCAGGTAAAGGAAAGGATGTGTATGAATCCTCTGATCATTTTAGATGATGTCACAATGGTTTGCTTGAAGCTTGAGAGGATTTTCCAGACAGTAGCTCTGACTATTTCAGTTCTCTGAGGGAAAATCTTCATCTATTTTCTGCTATTGATGTTGTTACTCTAGAAAGTTTTAAACTGTTCTAAATGTTCAGTAACTATGGATCCACAAACACAGTGTGACCCTCCTGTTGAGATGCAAACCCTACACACGGCAAACATGTGCTGCTGATGAATTGGCCCCCGGAGGCCTCCGCTCTTAGCTAGGTGCACTGTGCTGAATTTCACTCTAACCTGAGGCGTCCATCTTCATTACAGCGCCACCCTCAGGCTCCTCCGTAGTTACAGGAGGACACAGTTGGAATCTGGGAGGGGAAATGTGATGAAGGAGGGCCAATGCTGTGTCTGATGCTTTGTCTTTTAGTACCTGTTGGTTGAAGAAACGTGTCTGTTCAGGTTCAGTATTCGACCACTGAGCTTTAAATGTACTAAAAGAATCTTAAAATCAATCCTAAACTTTACTGGCAGTCAATGAAGTGAGGCAAGAACTGGAGAGATATGGGTTGTAAGTTTGGTGTTGGTTAAAATGCAACATTCTGCACCAGCTGAAACCAAGACACTAAAAGAAACAAATTTAAGCTTTAGTTTAAGGCTTGTAGAAAACCTGATGTGTGAATCCTGCACAGTTTGTGGCCCTGAGAGGTAAAACTGAGGGCAAACAGTGCCCACTGCCACCCAGAGAGCTTTTTTCTACGACAACATCAGAAACATGATGAACACATCTGTGTTTTTATCAAATAAGATCTTCTCTCAGCTGATGTGAGACAGTGTTTACAGAGATTTATGTTTCAGAAAAATCTCAAATGTAATCAGAGCAGGGGCTTAGCAACAGTTTGACCTTTGTTTATAATTTTGACCATAACAGAATCATTTGAATATTGTAATGGTGTGGTTTGGTCTCATACATTTCTTTGGGGTCGGTTCGGTTCAATGTGGGGCCCCCCAGGTCCCTCTTGTCTGGGGCCCCCAAAGTCCCTGAGATCATCAATAGATGAGGATGTTTTTTTTCATGGTTTCCAGTTTGATTTTGTGACGTAGCCATGGTTACTCTTTCTTTGTAGAGTGTATGACCACCGGACAGAGGTTATATAGAAAAATGTTGTTACTTTTCTTGTTTTAATTTTTTAACCAAACATGGCTGCCACTTCAGTGTGGCCTCCCACAGCTCTTGTCACTCAGTTCACAGTTCACGCTTCCTGCCTCATGATTTTATGCATGAGCATGTGGGAGTATCAATGTAGTGTACATTATGTATGTGTGTGAGTGTGTGTGTGTACATGTTTGTGATTGTGTTCTCTGCAGCAGAGAGGCAGGATGAGATAAAAGCAGATAACTGAGTGGCAGAGGAGAGCAGGATTAGTCTCACAGTTCAATCAGATAAGGATTACTCAGCTGGAGTTTGCCCAGGCCGGCTAATGTCCCGGCTCATAAGTGGCATTATGCTGCATTATGACGCCGATCCACTGTACACCCAGCTGCATGGGCCAGATTATAGTTTGACACAAGTTGAGAGCAGTGTGGATGGGAACATGTATGTGGGGCCACTTGTTGAGGCAGAAACGGCCCCCTCTCTCCTCCATCAGCATGGTGTCACTACTCTGGGCATACTAGCCCCTCATCTGATTACCGCCTGCATAAAGTGACTGAGCTCTATTGCTCTGCACTGTCACTCTGCCCTGCAGCCGGCGATGGATGGGATTCATTTAGCCTTTCGCTGGATCTCCACGGAGACTGCAGACGGTCTCAGCCCAACACAACTGTTTTATTGGTCTCCACCTCGCCCTCTCTATTGCCGACAAAGGCAGAATCAAGGG
Source organism: Paralichthys olivaceus (assembly GCF_024713975.1). Lineage (NCBI taxonomy): Eukaryota > Metazoa > Chordata > Actinopteri > Pleuronectiformes > Paralichthyidae > Paralichthys > Paralichthys olivaceus. The sequence continues at coordinate 5,517,926 of NC_091097.1, forward strand.
ACCAGACATCACTGATTTAGGCTGAGGCCAGCGACAGTCCAAGGACCGTGCAGGCCAAACACACTGTGGTAGCAGGGTATCAGTGTAGAGGTTATTGATTGTGTTTGAGTGCAGCCTCAGGTCTGTTATGTAGGTTTGATAACAGTGCTGCTATGATAAAATACTTTCAACCTCGACGTGTATTTTTTTGACTCGTATGTTGTGTAAACGGAGATGTTTGATGTTTTTACAATGTTTCTTTCCTCTAGCGTGTTTTACTGGTTATTACCTCCACCTCCACCAAGAGGGTTGTGTTTTCACCCCTGTTCCTTGGTTTGTTAATTGGTTTGTTTTAAAGCAAGATTACACAAAAACAACTGAACAGATTCCCATGAAACTTGGTGATCAGAATAGAACCCATTCAATGTCAGTCCGGATCTCCACTTTCTTTAACATTGTTATGCAGAATTTTCCAGGTTTTCCCAGAAAATAATTCATTCATCTTGCTGAAAAAGAAATCATGTACATTTAGGACACTGATATCTATGAGTGTGTGAAATTTGGGGCAACTTGATTGAATTTAAGGGGACTGTTAGGCCTGGTTGGAGTTATGTGCTCTACTGAGTAATATTCTAGTTTTTAGTAAAGTTAAAATGTCTGTGGGGAATCTGAATCTGCTGAAAAACCTCTTCAGTAGTCTGACTGATATTTCCTCGCCATCGTGGTGTCATGTGACATCACGATACCTCACAATTGCATGTTGCACGCCAGCGGCTTGTCTGGCACGCCTCCTAACAAATCCAGGTAAAGTGAGACGGCAGACATTTCCTACATGAGTTGGAAGCGGTTGACCAATCACAACAGAGTGGGCCAGCTGGCCAATCAGAGCAGACTGGGCTTTATCGAGAGTGGAGCCTTAAAGGGACAGTAGCTAAAACCAGGTGTTGCAGATAGAAGCTTAAAAGAGGAGCTGCAGCAATGGTTCAAACATGTAAACCCTTTCAAGTAATAACACAAATTAAATTGTGAACCTGTAGATGAGCAGAATATGTTTCCTTAAACTCACACTATACACAACATTGTGAACCTCCGACTGAATGTGATGCACAGACCCCTCAATTTGATTTTGTCCAGCGACATTTCCAATGAAGTTTCTTTACACATGACAACCAGTTACTAAAGGAAGTGGGCATATGTAATGTCCTCTTGTGCTGCAATGTCTGAGTGTTTCTTATCCCTCAGTGTGTACTGGGTGCAGATCTCTAAATGTACTCAGTATATCCAGTATTGGGTGTGAGACACCCCTCAGGCCTCAGAGTGCAGGACACATTATCATGATATTCTGGTATTGTGTCAAAGTAATTAAACAGCAACTACATGATGTTTTTTATTCAAATAATTTTATGCATGTGCAATATTATAAATACCTGAGGTTATAAAAAAGGGTCTCTGTTTCCTGATTCACGTCTTGGCACATTTACCTATCATAGTATCCATCAAACGAATACGGATGTTGGTTAAAATCACTGTGAAAATGGCATCCAACCACAGACTTAAAGAAGGACGGGATGATAACTCCCCAAATTGAAGACAAATCATTTGGCTTGCTGCAGTATAGATGATAAACCCTGTCCGCTCCATGTTAGCAGACAGGACATGGACCAAACTAAAAGGTAAATGTATATAATACATTTTCTATCATTTTAGGTAGTTGCTATCATACTGATGTATGTTCAAGTGGTCTTTTTTTTTTAAACATTTTGTTGTAATTAGTTATTTGATTATATAAAAATCGGATGAAAAGTCTTGATTGACAGCTGAGACTGACTCATGACTGATTGTTGAGCGCATGTATTGGTGGGACCTCAGTACACAGCTCCCCACCAAAATCACTACAGTACAAACTCTGACTCCGAATGATGTCATTTTTGTAAAAATGGAAGAGGCTGAGACGTGTCGTCCATCTTTATGCACAGTCTATAATCCAACTGTAGCCATGGTAACAGTAAAAAAAAAAAAAAGTACATTGTGAGCCCTACGTGGGCTGCGTCTACCTATATTTATATTCAAACTGAAATGTCCAAAGGTCCAAATCAAACAAGATATGTGTGAAAGTACCCTTAAACAAACTTATAGGTACATATGTTAAAATTAAAAGTGCAATTTGAGGTCCAACAAGTCTGTAAATGACATGTTGAAAATGCTAGAAATAGCAATTAAGTAACAATTAAGTAGAAAACTACAGCACAGACTTGTTATCCATGAAACGACCACAGTTTTAAGTGCTGCTATTGGTTGAGAACTTTTTCTAGAAGATCATATGTCCCATTAACAGTTTCCTGTTTTATACAATTCATAAAATAGTTATTGTGATGTTGCACCACCAGGCCAGAAAAAATCATCAGAATTATCACTGGACATGTTGAAAACTGAATAGACTAAACAACAGGAGCTTATCCTTCCAAGTGAATCATTATACCATGATCAGACTGGAGAGGACAATAGAGGTTTAAAGTACACACATTATGACCCTTGTGTATTAATAGTCATGTCTTGGTGGCAGCGTTCACTTGTCCTGATGTAGCCTCAGAGATGAGATGGACGGTGGACTGGTGTGATGGCACCGTAATTGGTTTAGCGAATGATTAATGGCTCAGATGGCGTTGATCGATGGGAGAAGGCAGTAAACTTTGGTGGCCCTCTCCCATAAATGCTGTCACCTGCTCTGCCTCTGAAACCCCAACAACAGCTTCTCCCTCCTCAGAACCTTATGATTATAAATTGGAAAATATAAACAGAAGAATGAGCATTAAAGAGGAGCATTGTCTAAGTAAGTACATAACAATTATCCTCTGTGACCCCTGACACATCATCATAACAGCCAGCAGGACTGCATGAGTGTGTGTGCATGTGTGTGTCTAGCCTTGATTTATTTATTTATTTTTAGCTGCACTCTGTGCTGTTGGGTGGGATCTATCTTTATCCGACATGACCGGAGAACAAATCAATAAAAAACCTACCCTGGACCAGTCTCTGTGTGATCACACTGGGTGCCACCACAGCATGATACTAGTAGCATGGACTTCTAACCCCCTGCTTGCACGAGCATTTTCACGTTGCCTTAACTGATCCTGTAACTCAACATGTTTCCATGTAATTCTGGCACAAGAAAGGTTTTTTATACACACCTAGAAGCTCGATCCGCGAATTAGATTTTTTTTTTTACGATCAAACAAGTATTTGCAAGTAACAACTACTGAGCAAAAGCTACACATTTCATGTTTTGGCAAATTTTGACAGAACAGATGATGGAAGACATGACTGATGCTGCAAGGTGCAAGAGCAAAATCATTTTCCCACCTGTCATACAACAGTCAATAACTTCTAACTGTAAATTCCTACGTTGTCTACGTTTGATCAGGATAGTTTTGGTTTCACATTGTAATTTAGGGGGTGAATTTAAGACTTGACAAACGTACATCCTGTTGTCATCACCCACTTGGGATATATCTACTTATACTTGACGCTGATTGGTCTGTAGACAGCCCTGAGTCAGATGTCAGTATGTAGGTTGTAGTCTTGTAGTCTGTTGATTTGGTTGCCACAGCAATATCATTATGGTATCACTACCAGCATCAGAAACTTCAGGCTTAGTGCTCCACAATAGTTCAAATGTATCATATTAACGTACTCTGCATTCAAACATTATATTGTTGGAGGGGAGACTACAAGCAATCCTGTGAGCTGCTTCCACTTCTTTTTCTCTTTTATTTTTTAAAGCTGTCTCAACTTCCTGCAATTGGTCCTTAAGTTCAAACTATCCAAACAATTTTTTTTCACTGAAAACAAATCATTTCAAAAATCGTTTTGAAAAGCTCCAATCTATTTTTGAAAAAGAAAATTAAAATGCCATTTCTGAGGGTTTTAGTGTGTTGTTTTAATTTTGTGAAATTTGAATGGGACACTAGTTCAAAATATTTTTAACTTTTCAATAATATTTTTATTGGCTCGAATCTTTTCATATGCTTAGTGGCACAAAACAATAGAGTGCATACATATACACGAATTTACCTGAATTAATCAAAGAGGATGAGCTTCATTAATGTTTTGGGATTTGAAGTGGTGACCTTGGACAATAAGAAACTTTAAGTGATTTTTAAGGCAAATAGTTGAGGGAAAAAAATGCAGATGAATCTATAATGAAATTATTCATTAAAGAAGACATTTATAAACATTGGCTTGGACTGTGTGAAAATATAACAGGCACCCTTTACATTCCAGCATTTTAAAGACAAAATACTTTATTGAGTCATAAAAAACAACTGTCCGGTTGTAAATAAGCATTAAATGAAGATTATAGGTTTTAGGTGTAGGTTTAATTTCCCTTTGACTGAAGCGTAAAAAAAATAAACAGATAAACACGAAGGGAGTTTCAAACCACTGCAGTTCTCGGAGGTCAGAGGTCAAAAACAAAAGAAGAGAAATCATTATAACCCATAGTTGCTGCCATGTAATTGCTCTTGGCTTTTGTTTATCAAACAAATGTTGCCCACTTGAAAATGTTAAGTTTCCAGGTTGAAGCGGTTTGAATAAGCACTCGATTTTTAGTAAGATTGCACTCTGATTACGTAGAATTGATCCTCTTACAATGAAAGTGTAATTACCAGCAGGCCAATCTCCGATTGCATCGCAGCAGAGCTTCTCTCCGTTCCACTCCACCAGCCATATCCTTAAGCTGTGCAAACATCCCAGAGAGACCCTGTAGTAAATGATAATTAACTGCAAATACAATCCATTCATTTTAAGGAGGTGCGATTCCAACCCTTTATTTATTTATTTGTTTATTTTTTTCAATAGCACAGAGAAAGTACGGCAATCTGCCTTTTGATTAATTGGTGGTGTCTGTGTTGCAGTTCATTTGCAATCTATTACACCGTGTTTGCTTTGTGTCAGAACGCAGCCCAAACACAATGCATCATCTCAGAGGTGGGGGAGGGGACAGAGCAGAGGCCTATTGGAGGCTTTGCCCCTGGCTGAATGTACGACTGTCTGCTAATAATGCTAATAACAATTGCAATAATAATAATAACAATAATAATAATGATGATAATAATGATATTTACTGGATCTGAGGTAAAACTAAATACACAACATAAACCTGACAGATGAAATTAATGAAGGCGGGGCCGTTCACCAATGAAGGAGGGCAACCAGACAAAGACAGGAAGTATGAAAGACACACACAAGAGAAGACGTTTCAAAGTAAAACAGGAAATGATGAGCAAAAAAAAAAGAGAATTCCAAAAATCCAAACAGATTATAAATCAATTCAGAGGCAAAAAAGAGTCCATACAACAGAAAGTCTTTCAACAGACTCAGGACAGTCTCTTCAAAAGTGAGACACAGGTGAATGATACTTGATGAGTTCATCACTTTGTCCTCTAGTCTTTGTCTCTATTAAAGGGTCAGTACACACATTTTATAATTTACCTATAAAGCACGTTTTACTTGGGACTCAATTAACGGAGTTGTTTTTCACCTCAGATAGAACAGCTGGTGTGATGCTGATGTAAATAATGTATCTTAAGGCGACAAAGACGTTCCCACCTCTTGACACCTGGCGGGAGAGCGCTGCTGATAGTTCTACTAGCGTCATGGAAGCAAAATACCTCCCCAGACTGAGAGTCTCAGGCCTGGGCCGAGTTGGAGGCAAAGTGCTGGAGGTTCCTGTAGCCCGAGTGAGGGTCAACGCCCGGGGCTCGGTGGAGGAGGCTGGAGGTCGTTTCAGGACGACTGATGGAGGAGAGAGATCACAGGGCAAATGAAGGTGATCGGACCAGATGGCTCAGGATAGAATGTGTGTGTGTGTGTGTGTGTGTGTGTGTGTGTGTGTGTGTGTGTGTGTGTGTGTGCATGGATGAAACACAAATAAGCAGCTCTTATGGTGAATTTAGGTATCAGATATCTTTGGTATTTGACATCAGATGTGATTTATTTGTTTTCTGGACAACAAGGCAAAGAAACCAGACAGTGCTGTAATTTCAGACAGACATTTGATCCAACAACATTGATTCTTTTTTTATATAATTCAGGAGTCTGCTGTGCCGGACAGAGAAATTAACAGGTTGCATTTGACTCTTCACTTGCGGCCTCCATCTTTGCCTTGCTTGATATTAAAGATGTGAAAAATATCCATGTTCTTACACACAATCAAAATCCCGAAAAAAATATTTGAATCACCATAACGTGAAGGACATAGGTGATTGATTGGTCAGCTGGTCCACTCTGGTGTGATTGGTCAACCGCTGCCAGGATAGAAATGTCTGCCTCCGCTCTCGTTTTGAATGGTTTTGGTAGGTGGCGTGTCAGACTAGCCGCTTGCAAACAAGGTATCGTTTGGACAATCACATTTACTTTTACATTCACAAAACACCCATAGAACACACTAAAAATCATGTCACCTTAAAATTAAAAGGGAATTCTCCCTCTGCGTCATTTACTTTACAAATATATTATATTATGTTTGTGAAATAAATGCCACACTTCTATACAGTCAACGTATGGCTCGTCTTTTCGTGACTATGTTGATAGCGAAGCCCTGGAGGTGCCAAAGTGGCCTTTTGGGGCCGCCTGTCTGTCTCTGAGGACGTCCGGGCCGCCTGTCAGTGCGACGCTGCTCAGATGGCCGTGTTTACTGCACTTCCAGAGCGAGTATTTACTGCAGCCGACAGGGCTGGCAGACCCCACTGTCACAGCAAATGGTGCTGTTGGGAAAACAAACAGTTGTAATGAGACTGTATCTGTCAGACGGGGCTGGTGAAAACCGCTTCAATTCAAGACACACGAGTCAAAGACGGAGACAGGGGCGAAAGGTTGTTGCGATCACAGACGAGGTTCATGTAAAAGCAGCTTGAAATTTCAGTTTGGTTCTTTCTGGCGCACATTGGGAGGAAGTTCAAACGTACGCCTGTAGAATTCTTTTTAATTTCAGCAAACGCTGAATGTGACCTAACTTTAATTGATTTCGACTCTGTTTGTTCTATCGCTCACACGTCTCCGTGGAGCAGCTTGATGGAGCGAGTTGGGTGCTTAACCTGAAGGATGATGATTTAATAGGCTTCCTACAGGAAATGATGTAAACCTGGTGTCTGGGAAAGGCTGACACTCGATTATTCATGTCTGGTGGCGGGACGCGTTCTGGGACTGTGAATGCTCAGAAAAAGCGCGGGCCAAACTGCTGACGACGCTGCTGATTGTTGCTGGGATAAAAAAGACAGTGGCGCTTGAATCTGCAGATCAGAGCAAAACGGGGGAATTTGTCAAAATGAAGTCGCTGCTGTTATCATCGCTACATCCTGATGTAGGCGAGGATAAGGTGCTTCTGAGTCCACTGAGGAGGATGATGTAATTTCCAGTCGAGCATGATGCTGCTCTCCTCCCCCTCTCCTCATCCCTGTGTGTGTGTGTACGGCGCGCGTGTGTGTGTGTGTGTGTGTGTGCGTGCGTGTGTGTGCGTGCGTGTGTGTGCAGGCATGTATGTGAGTGTTCACCTTCACATCTCTGTGTTTCTCTGAGCAGTGAGGAACAGGATGAATTTTTAATGAGCAGCAGCGTGGCTTCCCTTTGCTCTCTCAGATCGCTTTCCAGGACAGGGAGTCTCTCATGATCACAGCAGCACACACACACACACACACACACACACAGCAAACACAACAAACACATTTTCACCTGGAAATGAGTGGCAGATGTCACATAGCACATGCAATTCTTTTTTCTTTCTTCCCAGCAATGTGGATGTGAGCAAGTGTGACACCAGTGCTGTTGTGACATTTTCCTGAGCCTTACAGTTGTGTGGCCCTATCAGCTTTGTTTTGTGCATATGTATGTGTCATGCATTACATCATCATGGTGAGGCCCTGCACTGTGCCGGTCTTTGGGATGACTCCATGAGCAAGTTGAGAGAATCAATCACTTATTTACCCACAGTGCTCTTCGTGCTCGCTCTGGGGCAGCTTGGCCACAGCGTCGTCAGCGTGTCTGGACTCTGGAATAAAGGTTTTTGTCGGAGCCCGCAGAGGCTCCCGTACCAAACCTCATGTCTAAATCGATGGCTGAACAAAATGTTGAGAATGAGCAGCAGAAGTCTGGTAAATGTTGTGAGAGTGAGCTCAGACTGTGAGATGCAGGTTACATTGTGGACATTAGAAATGAATAGGAGGAAATGAAAAGAAACTGAAGAAAGGGCTGGGTGTCATTTCTAAACTTAAACATGATTTAGTGCTTTATTCTGCTGCTTGATGTTGATTTTCAGTGTAAATACGGAACAAGAAATCTGAAAATGTACCTTCACATATTTGTCTCAAAAACAAATGGAAGGTTTATGACTCACATGGAGGGTGATGTAACAAGTGGGTCTTGATCTCACTGTCTTGAATTGTCTGGTATGTGTAAAACGTTTTTGGATTTCAACTTGTTGATATTTACTCTATGTTGGTAATTATTTATTTAGGCTGCAGGTATATGTTTTGTTTTTCTAAATCCCGCGTAATAGAGGCAGGGGTTTGGTTTCTACATTTTTACCCCTTCAGTTGTTTGTTGAGTGGTAGACAATGACAGAGTAGGGCTCAGATATATTGTTGTATTCAAATAAATGCCTCAAAAGGTTTTAGGCCTCATAGCTTCACTCAATGGTGGAGCATGACTGCAGTCATCATCAAGTGACAATGCTTTGTGATGAGCTATGATAAAAACTAAATGCTGTAACTGTCAGAAAATACTTTTTAATATCTCTATTATATTTTCATTATTGTGTTCTTATATTTAGCTCAATAGCATGGTTCAGAGTAAAAATCCCATTCATTTTCAGAATAGAGATTTTAAATGTCATCCATAATATTGGAACCATCCAATGTAGGCATACCACAGACTGCGAAATTGTATAAGAATTGTACAATCCTCAGGTGTAATAGAGACATCTATGATTGATGGAGGCTGCTGTAAAAAATCATGTCGGCTACGATCAGATCGTTCAGCGTTCCATTACGTTTACCACAAAGCACACATGATTTCCTTTTGTAACACGCAGCTATTTTTCAGAGATAAGGAAAATAAAGTCCAAGGGGTGAAAATCACTGCAACAGCAAATTCAAGAAGAAATTGTGCTGGAAAGTGATCATTTAAAATGGTTTATGGGACACGTAGTTCCTCCACTCTTAAAATAATTGTGTACACTGTCTTCTACCTTTATCTTATTTCCGTTTTCCTTTTTTTTTTTGCCTTGAATCAAATGTTTCATGGTCACCATTCATCTCATAGCTTGTCGATCTGGTTCCAGGCTTTAAACTCTTTATGTAAGGATTTTCTGGAAAATATACTACAGCAACCAGAGCTGTGCTTAACGTGGGCACGCACTGTCGTAACTGTTTGTGTGAACTGGGTGCTGTGGCTTTGTTTGTCATTGCTCTTCATCTGGAAGATTCCGACCCGATGATTCACCCGTCGTATTGAATGCATATACATTTCATCAGCTGCCTCCGCTGCCGTGTTGGTGCCCTTGAAAGGTCACTTGACAAAAACATTTGCTGATCGCTGTATTTAATTTCTCCCATTAACTATATGCAGTCACTGACACAAAGCAAAGCACTGTGTGTGTGTGTGTGACTCTCACAGTGAATGTAGGTCACACTCTTCTCCAAACGTCATCTGTCAAAAATGTGTTTGTAGCACGCAGAGGGACAAGCTTGTCACCGTGAACGCTAACCGCTAATTAAAATGATTATCCAATGGAATTAAGTCCCGATCACATGGCCTGTCATCTCCTCTATCCTGACCTCTGCCCCACCCCCCCACTCCTTTTTTCCCAGAGGACGTAATATTAAAGTTCTTTAGATGTTGCATGGGGGATTTAACTGAAGAAGAGAAAGAATTAAAAGAGGCGGAGAAGAATTGACCAGGAGAGGACGATGTTTGTCTTGTATCAGGCTGTGATAGAGAAATGGATGAATACATGACTCCATCCATCTAGTCATCTTGCCTGCCCTTACTTAAATACCCCCCCCTTCCTCCTCCTCCTCCCAGCATGCCGTGCTGCTCGCCGCTGCAGCAGGGCAAGAGATGACATGTGGACACTCAGTGAATTGCCAATCGCCACCGACAGAGAGAGGGAGAGAGAGACGGAGAGAGAGGAGGGGAGAAAAGAGAGAGAGAGAGACGAAGGGGAGGTGGTTTGACGCATCCCGACTGCAACCATTGGCTTTTTTTTTCCTACATTAAAGATTAGAGAAAAAAAAAGAACTGCAGAGGAGCACTACACTGAATACTGGATGTACCCCCCCGCCCCCCAACACACACACACACTTTCTGCTCAGAAAGAGAAATCAATAGTCACAAATTAATCACTCTGCCCCCTGGCAGTCGAAAGGGGGGAGGTGAGGGTGGGGCCACAGAGCGGCTCTCTCACAGAGCTAACCTGTAACCGAACCTGTTCGCTCTTACCTCTTTTCAACCAGCTCAGGGGCCAGTTCTGAGCCAGCGACTAATCTCAAACCCGTTCTCTGTGTCTCAACAGTCAAAGAACGGGCTCTCGACTCAGACACCAACACTTTGCTGGTCTAGAAGAAGGAACGGCTTACGTCAGGTGCTGGGGGTGGGGTTATTGTGGCTGACAAGACCATTAAGACCAACCAAGACATTGTGACCAACGCTCTACACATTGTGACCACCGCACGTTTTCAAAGCCAGGAGCTTGAGAAGAGAGTACGGCATTGTGCTTGAAGTTGATGCTAGTGTTGCTGGGAAATCAGAGATGTATCGAGTAATGTAATGACGTGGCTCTTTGGTGGCTCTAACCCGTGAAAAAGCGAAGTACATGTACACGTACAAATTTGTCCCTAAGTCTGAAGAAATGAATGTGCGACCTCTTGCCCAAAGTCAGCTGGGATTGGCTCCACCTCTGGATGGATGGATGAGTCAGCCTGTCTTTTCTACAACAACCTCCACTGTAAGGGCTCAGCAGTCAATCTTCATTTCAGTTTTTCCAAAGCACTTCCATTTTACGACACAGCGTTTGGTATATTTTCAAATGAGGGCTGAGACTTCATAAAATAAAAGTGAATAACTCTGCGTTTTAGTGTTCAGATGTATTATACTGCCTCAGACAATTCAATTTGTAATCCCGGGCACAGAGCAGCTGCCTCGCAGTGCAGGAATCTGTCTCTGCTGCTGATGTGTGATTTCAGGCCGAGCCACAGTTTTGCACCTCGGAGAACACGCTGTAATTGGCAACGATTTTAAAAGGTGGTGACGGTGACTTTGACAGCATGCACGTGCACTTTCTGATTCCAAGTGTTATCAGTGCTTTTAAAAATGGAATTTGACTTTGGACGAAAAGCTCAAATGTCCTCTGGATGAGACCATGAGGTCGCTTCGCTGTCGACGAAGCTGCACGAATTCATGATCAGACTCTTGGCACAGAGAAAGAGAGAGAGAGAGGCTCACAATCACATTTATTGATCAGCCTGTCCGAAGCTGTGGGAATCATGTGAATTTGTAAACTGACCTGAGTAATGTTTCCACTTGAGAGACATCCAATAGTTTCCAACACGGCGCAAGATTTGTAACGTGGGCATGAGATATTGTGTTTACGGTGCCTCAGCATCAGTCACTCTTCCCGGCTCACCACCCCCTCCCTGGCTGCCATCATATTCATCACCACCCGATCGGAACCGCAGTCACCTCACTTCACCTTTGCTGGAAATTGCTGCTCTGAGTTTGTCTTACTGCAAAGACTTTCGTTATCTCTCCTCAATAACCTTATCTCCCAGACTGCTCGAGTGTTGCTGAGGTCGGCACATCTCAGGAACAAGAGGACACTGATGGAATTATTTAAATTTAATGAAAACTCTCTCTTTTTTGGGGGTGGCGGGGGAGGGGGCAGAAAAGTATGAAGTGTTTTAAGCGGACCTGAACGTCTCACGCAAGCTTCTTGCTGCTGTCACCATCAAGTTTGACCTCTTATTTATTGTGAAGACACACTGTTTTCATGTTTGATGGAAGATAGCCTACCAGCTAATATCACAAATGTCTGTCTGTCTGTGGACATATCTCGAGAATCATTCACAACTTTGTCAAGCTGACAGGAATAGTTTTACCTTTTAGCATAGCTTAGCATAAAGAAACAATTGGCTCTAAACTTGACTCTAAAGCTCTGCATATAACATTTTATATGACTTTGACCTCTGTGGTGTTTGGTGGGAACACGCTGCTTGTTTCAGATTCTTCGTGCACTGCAGTGAAAAGACAGAGATGCTGAATATGAAAGGTGACTTTAAACTTCCTGGTGCAGACAGAACATTGAAACTGCAGCGACAGAGGAGGGAGAGTTATATTAATGCAAGACGAACCCATCAGGAAGAGTTCAGGTCAATTGATGGTCATTCTAAGCTTTGACTCATGGCTGAATTTGTCCATTCTTCCCCGTATTGAATGATGCTTCTCAGACACTGAGGTCCTCTCAACTTCAACAGATCTGTGCATCTCCTCCACGCTGTCAGAATTTATCTCTCCAGCTCTCGAGTTGGCAGCGAGTGACTCCTCCTCGAGCCTTTTTTCCCCGCATGATGATTATGATGATGACTTATCATTCCATGTGTGTTAGCGAGAGGTTGAATACAAAACATACTGTTTTCACTGCAAAGAAAGACTGACATATGAACATGGAGTGAGTCACAATCACTGTAAATGTAGCCAACTGCAAAGAGCATCTCTCACTCCTCCTCTCAGAGAACGTGATTATGGCTCTAACATTCAGGAGACGGAGCTTTTCTTGCTGTGCTGCTGTGTGTGTGTGTGTGTGTGTGTTCAATTCTTGTTAATATCTGGAGCGCTGTGTTATTTGACCCTGACATCGTCCAGAAGGAACACAAACCATCATGATGTCGAGCAGTGAGATTCCGATCAGGTGGAGTGACTTGGCTCTGGATGCTGTGTTGGTATAACCTGATACACTATTGGTGCAACTGTTGGCAGATGTCTGCTGCCAACTGCTCCACTATCTGTGTGTGTCTGTGTGTGTGTGTTTGTGGTCCACACAAAATGCAAGTCCCTATAATGTAAATCATTACATTTTAGGGTGAAGACATATTTTAAAGTTAGGTTAAAGTTAGGGTAAAGAAGGTTTAGGTTAAGGTTTAGTTTAGGTTTAGGTCAGCTTAAGGTTAGGGTCCACAAACCAGAAGGTCAGTGGTTTGATCCCCAATCGCTCCAGTCTGCACAAGTGCCCCTGACAGAATGGTGTGGTAGAAAAAGCACTGTGTATTAGCGCTGAATGAATGTGCGCATGAATGGGAGAAACCGACTTGTAAAGTAAAGTGTCAACAATAAGCTCGATATTGTCAATTCAATCCATATCTGTAACTAACTCACAATTAGTTGAGCATGTGTATTGGCGGGACCTCGATACCACACCTCCACAATCGCTGCTGTGCAGAATCTAAATTACATAAACAGGAGGATGTGCCTCCATCTTTATTTAGGGTGTTTAGTTATAACCATAAACACTCACAGCAATCAGTTTAACAGGCAGCAAAATTTACACACACAACAACCATCACAACCTCCCCACAACTCAATAAGGGGATGTTTTCAGATGTCTTCACTTCTCTCACCAACTGCTAAAAATAGAGCCCGACCGATATGGATATTTGGGGGTTGATAAAAATCATATATTTAAAAAAAAACTATTGGCAAGGATCCAAAAGATGTTATTATCAAACCCTAAAGGCAAATACATTTAAATCAGACTTGATATTTAAAAGTTTCACCAAAAACTTTAATTTAAATAACTGTAAATAAAACAAAATACAACCAAATATATAGAATTTTTTAAAGAAGGTAAATGTCTCCACTTCGAGGAGTTATAACAATAAAATGCTGTTTAGACACTGATGCATCAGTATTCATATTCAAAACAACTTTATTTATTTATTTGTTCCCAGAGGGCAATTCTAAGGCCCATAGAGCATGTCGATACACAAGTATCAACAAGAAAGAAAACAATGATGACATCAGTGCAATGTCAGCATACAGTTGTAAAACAGTGCAATTTACTAAAATTAAAGAGCAAGAGAAGTGTATATGAATGTAAAAGGATGGTGAACAGGAGAACAGCTGTGAAAACTGATTTTAAGAACGTAGAAAAGCTGTCACTCACGTCTGACGCCTGACATCAGGTTATTCAAATGCACCTTTAATAGATTTCACAGAACTTCTGTGATATTAATGTGGGTGTTGGAACAAAATGCTGAGACGCACAAAACAAAAAAGATTTAATAAAATTTGTACAGTTAAAGAGAAATGTTGTGTGTGCATATGGTGGTTTTCATGTGTGATAAGAGATGGTGAAGAGTAGGTGGGTGGCTGGACAAAGTGATTTTGGGAGTGTGTGTGTGTGTGTTGGTGAGCACAGCTCTGAAGTGCATTTAACAGACAAAGGGGGGGGGGGGGGGCGATCGGGACACCAAAGCCCTGCGAGCACAAGAGTGAGTCAGGCCTGATCTTTTCAACACGAAATGAGAGTCAAAAAATTAGACACAGCCGCAATATGATAACGCACAAAGTTTCGCCTCATCAGTTTCGTCTGAACCCGTAAGCTTTCAGAAGAACGTTGAATATAAATGAGCCTTAACAGGACAATAACATACATTCATACATGACTTACATCCATTAATGTTATAAAAACTATCCTGTGTTTGTTTCTCACGTCCTCCATGTTAGCAGATGGAATCAAATCATGTGCCAAACTAAAAAGTCAAAGTACATGTTCCTCAGAGATGCTTACTTTCATTTGAGGTTATCACAATGATGTTTGTTCAAGTGTTCAAGCTTCTGATAGGTTTGGTTGTAATTTGGTATTTGATGCTATAAAACAGGGGGATTGACAGCTGAGGAGTCATGATTGGTCAGGGGGGTTATTTTAGCAGGACCTTGAAACTGCGGCTTTACCTTTGATTATGTTTTTTTCTGTTGATATGGTAAAAAAAGGGAATTTGAAGATGTCAAAGATTTTCCATCATTTCCTAATAATGATTGGAGCAAATGATTAAAGGATTAAATGAGAAAGTAATTGTCAGATAAGTTGCCAATGAAATACTCATCCTCCCCCTTCATCAGTCTATATATCTGTCTGTCTGTAAGAGAACAGGAAAGTGAGTTTCATTAGCAGGAAAGTTGTAAAATATTTGCCAAAGAAAGGACATACACCATCAGTAAATACAACCTTCATCCATGTGTCCTGCATCTTTCTTCTCCAGGCTTTGTGTCAGTGTGTGGCTCATACACTAATCATTATCATCTAGTTAAACAGTTTCATCGACTGCCTGTGATTTGTGATTTTTTTATAGACTCCAGTAAATGTAACCCCCCTCCGCCCCCTCGTCTTAGATCTGTCCTCAAGTGTTCCTGCTGTTATTAATGGCGTTTGGGAATCCAGTTGATTTAAATAAGAGTAGCACGCTGATAAGATCGATGGGTTACTGTTTTAAGTTGGGATTTATGATGCCCAGCGACCGTCCCACTGTGCACACATTGCAGATTTTGTGCCGATACCGTGTGCTCACTTCCTTGACGCGTGAATCACGTAAATCACAGAGAAAAGGCTGAGGTGGGGTCAAACCATTTAGGGTTGCATGATGGCCAGCTACAGCTTCATCACCTGATCGTCTGGCTCAGAGAGCTCAACCATCCAGAAGTGAATTGAGTGTGATGTTTTCCAGGCTGAGGATATAATGTGAGTGAGAATTTTGTCTGAAGTCCTTTTTCCGCTGGTCAAACCCCCCCCTTTGTCTGCCAAAGAATGGATACAATCAGCATTCACTCTGGCTCAAATGACTCTGTAGTAAACACAGGTTTAAATCGGCTCCTATCGGCAGTGTTGGAAACATGACACCCAGGTGAATGTGCAATTTTGGCAAGACAGAGAAACAGAAATTTGGATGTCTGGAAATTTTTTCTCCAAAAATGGCAACAAGTCAAAGGTCAGCTTCTTTATTGTGAACATTGTCTTGTTTTCTTCTATGGCAGTATATCAACAATTTCTGGATCAGTTAATGAAACAAATTATATATTCAATATGGGCATTTCTCACATTGTATTTTCCTGGTTTACAGATAAAGCATTTAAAATTTAATGCAGCTACGTCTGTAACTAATAGAGATTTTTTATTATTTATCTGGTTTATATTATCGACTAATCATTTCATTGTCCGGCCCATGGAAAGTCAGAAAAGTGTTTGTCAGTTTCTAAAGTGACGCCTTCAGACTCTTCATTTTAGCCAGAGAAAAGCACAAAACACTTATTCGATTATTATAATAGTTGCAGATTCAATTTCTGGAAGTTCAATGATTGAATTCTATCAGATCAATGTGGCACAGACAATAAGATGGTTGTTGCAAAGTTTAAAGGCACCTAAAGCCATGAGAAATTGGGGATCATGGTTTGTATAAAAAGATGGAAGACACGTCTCGACTTTCTCCCACTATCCAGATATCAAGCCAAAATGTCCTGGCTAAGAAAGGCTGCCATCTGAGCCTGTGCGGGGGGGAGAAGTTGTGATATTGAGTTCCATCTGATACACACACTTGACCAATCATAGGTCAGCCTCAGCTGTCAATCATGTCAATCATGACATTACATCCCGTTGTTATAGCGTCAAATAACTATATAAAACCATCAGAAACACAAAATGACAGAAACCATCTTTTTAGTTTTGTCCTTGTTCAATCTGCTAACATGGAGGAGGCATGGTTTATGGGTTAGTAGTAGTAGAAGTTTGTATTTGACTGGTTGATGCAGTGACATGCAGCAGTTTTGACGACTGCAGGAATACAGATCACAGGCTTTAAGATGAGCTGAGATCTCATGTGGTCGCATTATAATTGGTGATTTTAGTTGACATCACCATGCTGATGAGTCAGTGTTCAGTTCAGGCTCTGTCGCAGCATACTAATTTTCATCCTGACACAGACATACCATAATTTTGACAGGATTGACAGAAGAAGTGAATGTCACTGATTTTCACTGCTACAGATAAAAACCAAATGTACCTGCAGAAGTTTACTTCTGTTTTCTGATTCTCTGCAGGGAGAGAACTTTACAGGCACTTACTCACCAGCTGTCAGTGGGACCAGTTTTAAACTGGAGTCATTTCCTCTTTGACTTGTTTTACTTTGCCCTCAGCAGAACTGCTTCACTCTCGCTAAGTTTGTGTTGTTTTGACTGCATGCGCGTTTTTGTGCTGCCTCGAAATGTGGTTCCTCAGTCCTATCGGATGTACAGTTAAAAACATGTCATTGTCAGTGTGGATTATAGACTGTGTATAAAGACTAGCTAAAGATGGGTGACGTGTCTCCTAACATCCAAAAATGAAACTAATATATCCCAGATACAAACCCCACCAACTTGCTAATTTGGAGCCAGAATCTGTGCAGTAGCAATCAGGGGATGGAGCCGTGGTATTGAGATTTAAACCTTTATTTCAAGTGTACTTTCATTTTTTTGTTTGGTTTACCTCCCATCCTCTAACATAAAGGATGTGTCATACAGGATATGAGTTATACTGCTGGCAGCCACCAGGGGGCAATTGAGAGGCTTGGGCTTCACTTTTGGGGAGCTTTAATATCCACCATCTTTATTTGTAGTCTATAGTGAGGATGATGAAATCCACATGGACTCTTTTGATGTTCCTGATGCTAAACACATCTCAAACAGCACTGAGTTGATTACATGATTGCTGTTGGCGTAGGTGATGTGTTGCATTTGCAGCCATTATTAGAGCACAGTGTTTACTTGGCTTGCATTTTGGGAATGCCTCTCCCTCTGGGCACTGCTGCTGCCGAGGGACTCTTCTGCAGAGATGTACATCATCTCGCCCCCTCTGACCAGAAGGCTGTGATGCACACCACTCTGACACCGGTGACTCACTGGTTCGCCGTTCCTGGATCTGTGAAATCTCATCCTACCCATCCTCATCTGCTCTGTGACCCGCACGTCCCAGTGCGTTCGCAGGTCTGAGCTGAGACACATGGGTGGAACCACAGCGCAGGAGAAAACCCTCCCACTCCTCAGACATCCCCAACTGGAAAAGAAACCAAGAGGAAATATGAGAGGCGGAGAAACAAAGCATGAAAACTAAGTTTCCCTTAAATGAACTTGTAAGAACTTGTAGGATGTTTCAGACAGTGTTTGACCTTGTGGGAGAAAATGACAACACTTCAGATATTAGAAGAGACTTTTTGTATTCTTCGGTAGATGAATGCAGAACAGCTGTGTGACAGACACCAGAAAACATAAAGCCAATATTCATTTTATTTTGAAATATTACTTACAAAGCGCTAGTTGTACCGTCCTCTTCCCAGTAGTATTGGAGGAACAAAGTAGCATTTCTATGTCCATCATTATTAATTGTCACTGTTGCTTTATCACCTTCTTCTGGGGGAGTACAGTGAGTTTCTGTTGTGCAGATACAGACATTAAATAAAAAGTGATTTGAAAAGAAAGATTGGTCTGTCCTTCCCACAGCTCTTTTGGTTGTGTATCACAGCTGATCCCTGCCTGCCTCTTTGTTTCTTCCACACATCATCTCAGGAACAAACAGACCCACGCGGTGCAGCCTCAGCTCACAGACAGACGCAGACGTCCCACCGTTCAGGGCAGAGAGGTTCCGGCTTTGTTGGGGAAGCGCTCGGAGCCGAGCTGCAGGAGGTCAAACGACTGTCAGTTGTCCTCTGATGAGCCGATAGCTGACAGCACCTCCCTGCCTACGTTAGTCTGATTCTCACATCACCTGCAGCTACAGCTGCTGCGTTACATACCTGCCAACTTCTCCGAGGCCTGAACGATGCAGCTTTAGCTGTGAAACTGCAAATATAATATTCTTTAGGCTCTCTTGTTTTTATGATATTTCCAATACGAACAAAGTGAATCTTCTCAAAAATCTAACAAAAGCACTGATAGGATCCTGCCACCAAATGTGACGTCACCCATTAGTCTCTGAGCTACGATTTTGAACCTTCGAATTTGGCATTTTATCCAGTGCCATCTTGGTTTTTGGAAACCAGAAGTAACCATATTTGGAGGGATGGGAGGCGGAGCTAGTTTGAAAGCTCCATGACACCTCACGCCCACCTTCACCTGCGACCAGCACCCATTAGACGGTAACACTAGCTATCAATCACACCGTGATATGAAAACAGGAACATCATGGGTTGGGGCAAAAATATTCTAACATGAAGAACTGTGATTGAATTTACTGGAATAAAAGGGAAGTGTGGGTGGAGTCGAATCCAGACCTGAACCGCTGTGGCTCTGAGGTCCAATCTCAGATCCAGATTTGATGCGATGGCTCCCGAAATTATACCCTGCTCACATATTCCAATTCACTTTGAAGTAGTTGAGCTGAAGATGCTGTCATTTCACTGTGTCTTTAAGTCTTCACACAGCAGCTCTGCTCTGGCGTTGACATGAAAAAAGCCTGTTTTCACAGCCTGAGATGCCCCACTACATCTGTGTTTTGCGTGCATGTGTGTGTGTGTGTGCATGTGCGTGTGTGTGTGTGTGTGTTTGTGTGTGATAGCAGAGGGAGAGACCCTGCACACAGGCCTCCCTGCCTTCTTCGTGGGGTCATTACCAAGATGAATATAGTGATTATAAGGATGAATAAGGTGTGATTATGAAGATGAATAAGGCGATTAGGGCTCTTGTCACTGCAGCTCGGGTGCCTGTTCGTTAGGCAAGAGAAGATGTCAGCATGTAACATGCGTGAACCCATTACCTTCTCATCCACAGGGGATTTATAAGCACATACCTATACATGCATGCATGCACATGAGAAAGCAGCAGCGCTGTAATGCCAGACCAGAGGAGACAGAGGAGACCATTTGTATTCATTTGTGCGGTTCAATGACCCATGTGTGCAATATATCTCTTTCCAGTGGCTGTTCAGCGTAGTAATCCCGCTTATGCATTTGACCTGAAAGGATACGAGCACACCTGCTGCACGGAGCTTGCAGGCTGCTGTGCTGGTAACTGGACCAGCTGACTGATGCTCAGCGTTGCCAGAGGGGAAATGTTGAAGTATGGTGGTGGTTTAAAATTTGTGTATTCTGGGGGAAATTATCATACACGAGTCATATCTAAGATAAAACTAATAATATATAAAAAATAAAAAGTTCATAAACAAACAACACTATCACAAAACACTTTTAGACAAACACGTATTTGACACTGCTACCAATTTGATAGTCCTGCTACTTGCCCGGGCTCAATTATTGCAGCTCATGTTTACATTTTCAGAAAGAAAGCTGCAACCAGCATCACAACAGTACATGAAAACTGCCCATTCCAAACAGGCAGGTTTACAGCAGGCTCAGCACTACAGTGACAATAAATGTAATATTTACCCGATGAAGAACATTCAGCAACAAGATAATTCTGTTTTTATAAAGATTCCTTGTAAAGGTTTTTAACTTTAATATGACTGTGGAGGTGAAGGGGCGGAGAGAGCACCTTCACCTGCACCACTGAGGATCAATCAGCACAGGTGAGAGCTGTTAGCTGATTGATCCTCAGTGGTGCAGGTGAAGGTGCTCTCTCCGCCCCTTCACCTCCACAATGACGTAATCTGCTTTGCATGTATGTGCAATAACAAGGCCAATTCATTTATTTTTAAAAATAGTTTAAAACTATAGTTTAATTATAATAATCATGACAATGTTTTAAACTCATAGACTGATGAATGATAACAAGATAGATAGGTAAACTTTATTGTCTGTCAAAGTGACAGATATTCTCCTTTTGACAGAGCTCAACCAATAAGGGTAATAACTGTATAAACTAAAGCTCTCTCCACTGCGAGGCAGGGCCCTAAACCTTATCCTGCTCAGGGCCCCCCCGACGCACAGGGTCGACGCTGGCTGCCGTGTTATTCCAGGGGTTAATGAAACCTCACCGGCTACGTCCACGTGATCCTCTTCTCGGTAAGCTATAACCATGGCAACCCGATGTGAACAGTTCTGAGGTCCACATGGCAACGGCTGCCGTAGGGACTGAGGATGGAGGTGGGAGGATGAGGAGGATGTGAGGGGAGTCCTGGACGCTGACGCACATGGTGTCTGCCTGGAAAGTTTGATAGAATGCCGCCCACTGACGAATCTGAATCTCTCTCTCTCTCTGTGTCTCTAAATTGCACCTCCTACTCAGTCAAGGGTCCTCCTGACCACCAGCAAACCCCCACCCCTACCACCCTCCTCCGTGTTTGTGTCTCATCAAACCTTTGTCTCCGTCTGCAGTCCCGTGGTACTGTTTACAGTTGCACTGTTGGGAGGGTCTCATGTGCGGGGGTGGGCCCGACCCGGATGTGTCTCTCCTCGGGCACTCGGGGGAAGGAGGGATTTGTCCGGTTCTGCTTTTTTTCTTACCTGCGGAATGTGTTAAATGCGATGAGGGACGATATGAGTACAGTGTTGGTCTTGCAGCGTTATTCATCCACCCTGAATAATTTATGATTGTCTGGGTGGCATGAGGAGCTCCAGTTGACAGTGATCTCGAAAGCAAAAAAGGAGCAGCACGTTGCAGATGATGTGGACAAGCAAGTTTTCTTCACCTTAATCCACTGAACACTTATTTGTGTAAACAAGGACAAAGTTCAGTGTAATCTCGGGAAATGTGTTGTATGTGTCCAAAGCAGCAAGATGTGGGGGTAATCCAGAGAGAGACTTCATATCCTTTGCATATATACTTGTTGTTCTTGATTCAGGTCAAACTCCAGAATCACTCCTTCTCCTTCTTTTCCCATAATTCATCTCCTGCCCAGAGCCACAGATATAAACTGATCTTCATATTGTCCAAGTTGAATGTTTTCACAACAACGTCAGGACAATTTTCAGAACGTTCTGGTGAAGGGTGCATGCAGGAGTCAGGACGTGACGTGTACATTCTGTGGAAATCAAAATCAATGAACATTTTTGTTTAGTGTATGGCTCCTCTTTTACATCCTGAGATATTTGCATTCCTCTACTTTCACATCCGTTGCATTTCAGAAATGTCATCAAAACGCCCACTCAGTCACTCACTGAGAATTTTCCAGACATTTTCCTGCTGTATTCTCACATGCATTTACATTCCTCCATTCATTTTGAAAAAGAAAGCTTTGCTCTGAGTCATTACTGAACTAGTCACTGAGGTTTTGTTTCTTCACTGTAATAAAACAGTTATGATGACATTGAGTGTTCGGGTTTCTTCTGGAGAGATCATGTTACTGAGAATGTAAAGTTTACTGAGCCGTCCTACCCTGTCTGATTGTGACCTTGCAAGGTAGCTGGATTTCTGACAAGCAACAATCCATCTTCTCGAATCTGAGCATTTCATTTGTGGCCAAACCACAGTGGTTTGTGTGCCTGGATTAATCTGAAATCAGTCATCTTCAAAAAGTGCTACTTTCAGGCAAATACATGGGGCTAAATACATTTTCTGTGCATTTGTAAAATTGTCACTTCGATCATTCAGGTACCCACTAGAGGTGTGGGGGTGGAGCAACAGAATGAAGATTAAGTGAGAGTCAAAGTGGGAGAAATGATTCGTAGTTGCTTTGAAATCTTGCAGACGGTCCCCAGAAGCAGGTTAGAAAATTGTCTTCCCACTCAAAGAGAGAAAATGTGGGCTGTCTTATCCTGTTCCCGTCTAATGACCAGGAACCAGGTGTCTCCCCAGCTGTATCATTGACGTCTTTTAACCAGTCAACACCTTGGAACACTTCCACATCACTGCATAAAGAAAAACACAGCGGCGTTGCCGGGAATAGCTTCTCCTTGTGGTTGTGCATTTGTGCCAACGGGGCCTGAAAATGGGCTCGACACTGACTGGATAAACCCCACTCCCTTAGGAACAGACCCGCTGGCTTGCTGTGGTGGGCGACTATAAATCTATATCCACCCAACCCCACCGCCTTTCACTTTGCCACAACCACCTTCTCTTCTCCACAGTGCACTCCCCTCCTGAGTGCTTCTGCATCTCTCCAGGCTCTGTGATAATGAAGTGCTTTATGGCCACAGAGGACAGGAGGGGACGCAGGGGGCACAGGGTTTGCCCATAACTCATTCTCCCTATAGGGGGGCACAGTGGCCATGCAGTGACTGGACTGATTGGGACAACCCCCACTCCAAACTAGACTTCCAAAACCAAAAACACATCACCGGGCCCCAGCAGACGGCTCCAGGCGTGTGGGCCAAAGGTTCAATCCCACCAGGGGCCTTCTTCTGATGACGGCTGCTCTGCAAATTGTCCCCGACTTGATTTAGCTCCTCAGTCAGGCTGAGCAGGCTCTTCAGAAATGCATCTGGATTACAGCAAACATCTTCAGCCTTGTTGTCAGGTTCAAGGAGGGTTTCATGTCTCCATCTGTTGCTCTGAAGTATTTTAGGCATTTTGAGACTGAAACATTGATTCAAAGCTGCATAAGCTTCACTAGCCGCCGTCTGTGTCGGAAAATGTGTTTCCACATCGTTAGCCAGTTCTTCACATCATAATGTTTGTATGTGGACCATTGAATGCAAAACAAAAGTAGAAAACCTTTCCCATCTTGTATTTTATCAAAAATCCCACAATTTCTACTTCATACCTACTGTAGTTCTGTAGTAAATTACTTCCCATTAAGAAAACTAACATCTTATTTTTGTGAATTCTAGGGTCAAAGTTTTGTGTTTGTGTTCTTCCTCTATTGAACATCATTTAAAATGTCTCCACATCATACAGTGGAGTAGAGCTTATCTATTTATTTTGTTGGAGTTTTATGGGCCAATGTCAGAACTGATATTTTCATGAAAAATTCCTGATACCGAAATATACATGTATATATTTTTAAAATGATTCCTAAGATGTTATTATCAAACCTTTATGACGATGTAGTTAAGGTTTAATATCATACAGTTTAATACAGCCAAATATATAGAATTTTCTTTACGTAAACATTATAAAAAAATTAAAGCAGATATTTTATTTTATTAAAGTTTTTGATTGTTTATTCTGGAAAACATAAGTTGTGGGAATGGGGTAATGATCGGTATTACTTCAGACATTCATGCTCCGGATGCATTGTAGTTACTGTGGCAATGCCCTGATTTGCACTTGTGCCATCATCAGGTCATGTGATATCTTGAATTCACCTTTGCCTACATCTGTGGATTTAACCATGAATTGGAAAGTGCAAGTCTCTATGTACTGGTGACTAACTGGAGGCATATTATATAGCCACAGTTAGGGAATTGAAAATTCAAGAAACCTTTATCATTAGACGCAGAGAGTAAACGCCTGACACAGAAGGAGGAGTCATTAAACTGTTGAAAAAGAGATTTAAATAGTTTTTTCTTTTTTCAGATACTATTCGATTAGTTAAAAAGCCGCAAAGGATTAAACCTGAGAAAATGTGTTATATCTTTGACAAGAACTTTGATATTTAAACAAAACATTTGGGATCTTTGAAACAGGTGCAGCATCTCCCATCTCTTCATCTTGTGTCCCTCTGATAAACACAAAGTAAGATGCAGTGTTCTTGTGACTTTAAACAAAGAAGTTACCCAGCTTGCGGAGCTGAAGCTGCAGGTGTTGCTCGGTGAATTCAGGTCTTTCTCTTTGAGCAATGAGCGCTTTAGCCCGCCATGCAGCCCGAGCCTCGGGAAGCCTCTCTACCAAAAGTTTTTTAGCGGCCAAACCAGCGTCACCACGCCGACGGGCCTGCGCTCGCACTCACGTGGAGAGATCTCTGAAATGAAAATGCCGTTACAAACCATTTACCGGCCTGCGGAGTTTACATGTCGTACAAGAAAAGGAGCGTTCAGAGCGGTTAAGTGTCACATAAATCTTTCAACGGGCTAATTGAAGTGGTTCCCCCAATAGGCCACTCTCCACAGCTGCTATTACAAATAACACAACTGCGGATGGGACGGCCAGCTGTAAACCAAATCTTACACCCACTGGATAATGCTGCTAACACACACACACACACACACACACACAGTGCTCTGTGGGTTGCTGCTGCTAGTTTGCTCAGACAGCTCCACTGGGAGCGTGCAATGTAGTCATATGTAAACACAAGTCATCTTTCAGTGAAATAAGCTCTGAGAGGACACACAAACGACTGTGCCTCCCCTCATCCTCCCCCCCCCTTTCTCTCCTCTCCCACAACCACAGTGTATTTAAAGCTTATTTGAGCGGGCAAGTTGAAGAGGAGCACATTGTTATTTCCAGCAGCAGCCTGGGGGAGTAGTTGCAGGAAGCGGCGGGGTTACACCTACATTGTGCACCAGCTCACTTCTCAAAGCTGCAGCTGTAGCTCCGGCAAAGCTTCTGAGGAACGCTCACCTCGAGCTTCATGCTAGTCCGCTAGTTTAACAGAGATCACCTTGCAGCTGAATAGACCAGGCCCGGTCCTAATCTCCTCATCTGCCACTGAACGAGGAACTTCATGTGATATATGAGAGCCTCGAGTTCCAAACTTTGCAGGTCCGTTAAATTCTGGAGGGCCTTTTCATGGCTCAGCAATTGCCCAGGGCCTAAACTGTGACTCTTAAACTTGATGTATTCCACCTCCCGCTCCACCTTTGTT
Source organism: Paralichthys olivaceus (assembly GCF_024713975.1). Lineage (NCBI taxonomy): Eukaryota > Metazoa > Chordata > Actinopteri > Pleuronectiformes > Paralichthyidae > Paralichthys > Paralichthys olivaceus. The sequence goes on from NC_091097.1 coordinate 5,543,556, forward strand.
CTCCGTCCTTCAAAAACACTCTGTTCCCTGCCCGTCCTATATTTATTTCTCCTTCCCTTTCTTATTTTCTCCATCTTTATCTCCCCCTCTCGGTCTCTCTCGCCCTAATTGCCACAGAACCTGTTGATGAAAATCCATAAGTGTATTTTTGATCGTGGGCCAGTGGGAGAAAGGGGAGATGTAGCTTACATTGGATTGAGTCCAGTGTTAGTTTTCCAACATTCACACTGATGCTGCTAAAAAATCATGTTTCCTTTATTTAAAAAAAAGGCCCATTAGGTGTGTTTCCATGCACCTTCACGCTTAAACCTGAGGTTTGGCTCAGACAGAGAGGTTGGTGTATTAATAAAAACAAAATATGACAGAGTGCAAAAGAAAGAGTTCATGAATAAATCATGATGTGTAAACGAAGCATGAAACACAACTCTAGCTTGAAAAGAAGTAAAAATGCCTGCTACACACTAGAGGATTTTAAATACATGGAAGAAAGAAATAAAGAGAGATTTATTTTAATTGTGAAAGCTGGTACAGAAAAAAAGTCTTTTTTACCTCAGCCATGGAGGCTATGTTTTCTCCCCCTTACCTTTTTTTTGTTGGTTTGTTTGTCAGAAAGATTACACATAAACAATATGAAACTTGGTGGAAGGATGTGGGATAGGTCAGGGAAGAACCCATTAAGTTTTGATGAGGATCCAAGAACAATTTTTGAACAATTTCCTCTGTGATTCATGGATCTGGAGGGGGGAGCAATCAGGATCAAAGGACTGATTTCTATGAGTGGCTGAAGATTTTTGCAGTTTGATTGAGCCTAATGGGACTGTTGGGCCTTGGCGGAGGCAAGAACTGTGCCATTCTAGTTTACACTGTCATATTTAAGTTCCACACACGTGCACAGAGCAACATCCAGTTGGTTCCAGGGTAGCTCATTGTTTACTGCATATTCCTGCTCACTCTCCCTATCACTGTTGCTCTCATACCACACAAGTCGCATATATCATGTTTGATATTTACGATTTTGAGGTCTGTCCCACACTACAGGATCATTTGGCCAGACAATCTGTTCAGGTCACATCATTCTTGAATCGAGAACGACCCTGCAACATCGTGCAATTATTTCATGGCTTTGCCGGATGTTTATCTAAATCAACCAACTCCTATAAACCGTAGAAAACAGTGGAAACACATCTTTTTTTGCCATTTTTCTAGAAATACTTTGAACTACATGAAACTTGACAAGTGATTCAGGCGATCAAAACAAAAAAAACATCCCTCCGTCCTGAGGTGAATTCCTTAAAACACAGCAGCGGCGGGCGCCAGCCGGCAGGTAGCCCCGACACAAACACTGTTCGCAGGTGGGAGAGCAGATCGCTGATGGTTTGATGGCTCTTTTTTCCAGGTGACGCTCTGTCTAATGTCTGAGTGGTCGTCACCTGGGGGTCCCCCTCTCTTCACTGTGTGTGGGCCATTCACAAAGTAATAACTGCACCCCGCTGTGCCCATCATGCCTCGCTGCCAAGACCTCCTTGTGAAACACCTGGCACCATGGTAACCAACACCTGTTCACCTAATTAGAGGGACACTGGAGGGAGAGGAGATGAAGAAGTTAATGAAACGCTAATCTGGTCCAATCAAACGCCCAGGCATCTGCCTCCTCTGCGTGGCAGCAGGTCACTCTAATGGGCGCCTCCCCAGCCACGCCACCTTGAGTGACCTCAACAATGCCAAGGCTCCTCTAAGGGGCAGCATATAGAAGAGAGCGGACATGAGGAAGTGGGAGGGAAGGGAGAGGGAAGGGAGAGGGAAGTCAGCGTGCTGCTTCCTGGATGGAGTAGCTGGACGGCGAGGTGTCAGCTAAATGAACAAGCATTAAGAGATGAGGTTCCCTGTGCACAGCCGCTGGAGCAGCTCCAGGTTGCACCAGCTGCACTGCCCTTGTTTAGAAGCCGCCACCTGCTGCTGGAGAGGCCTGGTGCTCAGGTCGGATTTCTGCAGAGCATCCTCTGCTCCATATGAGCTCACGACCAGTGAAAACCATCCCCTGATATGAATTCCTCTGACTTTACCTGCACTGTCAATTAACGAAACTGCAAAGTGTCTTAACTGTTATGGGAGTTACTAAAAAGGGACTGAGCCGTAACCAATGTATCTTTTCATTTTCAATTAATCTATCACTTATTTTCTTAAGTAATCAAATGATCAAATGATCAGCTGAATATGTGCAAACTCAGGTCTCAGGCCTGATTTGATTTGTCAGTAGAAACTAAAATAACGATTTACCCTGTGTTGATTGTTGTTCATTTAGGCTGGAGGTATTTGTTTTGTATCACAAGGGCAGGGTGTGTCCTTTTCACCTTTTGAACCTCATCAATTGTTTGGCGAGTGGTAGACAAAGATAGGAGTAAGGCTCTGATATTTTGTATCGACATAATATCTTGCTTTACCATTTTATTTTAAATAAAGGGCACAAAATGTATTTAGACTCATGGATCTTTTTGAACGCATCACAGTAAAAAGGCTGCTGTTGTGTCTCTTTTTGATTGCTTCGCCTCTGTTTTGTTTGTTTGTTTGTTTGTCAGCAGCTCTTTCTCGAACATTGTGAGGTGTTTTTCAATTTCTCAGAGAATAATTCATGGATCTTGATGAAAAATCAAACATTTAGTGGACTGATATCTTTGAGTTTGAATTTGCGCAGCTTGACTGAATTCATATATGAGCTCTGAGTGACATTCTAGTGTTGCTTCTGGATTTGCTCACATTGCATCTATTTGTGGTGTTTTGCGTCTCTTCTAGGATCCATTTTCAGCTCTTTGTAGTCTTTTTGGATGAGTCAGTCGCCTCCAGCGGCTCAGGTCCATGGGCCCACACTGACCTCTATGGCCCGAGGTCCTGTGCCCATAGGAGATCCCTCTGCGGCTGAAATGATTTAATTTTTGCTTGACAAATTACTTCAATGATTAATCAAAAATCAAAATGACTTAATGATTAATTTTGTGTTGTTTGACTAAATCATTAATCCACTAATTATTTCAGCTCTAAAAAAATACAAGTTTGCAGATCAGCAGTTTCTATTGTATTGTATGAACTCAGCTGAACTCTCTCTCTCTCTGTCTCTCCTTTCACCAACAGGAAACTTCAAGGGGATGTGTAAACAGATAGACCACTTTCCAGAGGAAACAGATTACGAAGCGGACCCGTCTGAGTACTTCTTACGTGAGTATCTTATGCACATTGGAAATCTTAAGCAGGCATTCAATTCTGTTGGTCCTTTGCTGTGTCTCATATTGGACATGACCACAAGGGGGGAATTCAATCTCTCCAGGACTCCCTTTGCTTGTCGTCTTGATTTTTGCTCAACATTTTTGAAATGTGTCCCACTTTTTGCGGTGTCCCAGACCAGAGTGCGATGCCAGTAACTGCTCTTGGCCCATGTGTCACTGCCCGGCCTTTTAGCGTGAGGCAGGCCCTAGCTGAGCGCTGCCAAGCAGCTCGTCTGTTTTTACTGCTTGGCTGTGTGTAACATAATGTGCAGTGTTACTGTCGGCTGTGTACCCTGTAAACACAGCCCATTGATTTCTGCTCTCTTTTCCTTTGTGCAAGCAAGACAGACACTTGTTGAACTCATTTGTCTGCTAATCCTAAAAATCACATCACAATGAGTCGGAGGCTCATGATGTACTGTTGTTAGCTCGATACGTTCCCCTGACTGACCACTTCATGTGTTCGAGCTGATTATTTGTGAATCTTCTGCAAAGAAGTTGTTGTTAATTGTTGTTGTTTTGTTGTTGTTTTTAATGTTGACACTATTAAAAGGTACCCTTCAGTTGTGTATGTGGTTGGGACAGTGTAGCCAAGTGATGCTGGAGATGGCCGTTTCTATGGTTACTGTCACAGTGTAGCAACAGATGCAATATAACAATGTTTTAAGGTCACTGCTCTGCTCCACTGTTGTGTTATAAAAACAGAAATAAACAGGATATAAACAAAGATATTCAGGCATCTCTTCACTAAAACTGAAAATACACTGCAGTAGTTAATCTGTGCCTGAGCCTGTGTTTAAAATGATTGTATTTCTTGTTGGGAAGTTAAACATAAACTAAAGATGCAAAAAAAAAACTCTCTTAGGAGAGTCAGGGGCTTTGATTTGTCTGCGTCAATCACCTCATGATGTTTCCATGTTTAGAGGAACAAGACTTAAAATTTGATGTATATTTCTGTTGTTCTGGAGTTACAATCTGTTAACACAGCTTTGATAAAGAAACTGTTTCAGAGAGAGTCACTGCATCAGACAATCATTGTGTCTTGGATTGTGTCCATACTGGAAACTGTATTACTTCTACAGGAGGTTTCATATCAGTTAGAGGAGCCGGACTGAAAACAACTTGTTGTATTTTTAGTTCCACAGTTTTCACACATGCACTGAAGTCTGTATATTTTCTTGAAGTTTTCTAGAGCGGCTATATGTGAGAACAAAATTGTCCAAGTCAGTTGCTGGGGACATTTTCCAGAACTTTTCCTGTTAGCCCTCTAGTAAAATATCTAATTCAAATTCATAGTGAGTGAGTGGGCGTGTTGATGATGTTTCCGACACGTGATGGATGTAAACCGGATGAATACAAATATCTCAGGATGAAAAAGAGGAGCCAATGATGTCAACTTTGAAAGACAAAGATAAGACAAGATAAGATGGATTTTGGTGATTAGGGACAACATTGGTGTTGATGTGCTGTAAATAAAAACCCCGTGCTCTCCACAACAGAATTTACATGTCACGTCCTGCCTCTCGGAGAGCCGAGTCGGGATTGCCAGTGCTGGAGATTAAGCCCCAGCCAATTGTGTTTGACTTAACACTCTTGAGTGGTTGTTTCCCGTCAATATGTGCCACAGAGAATGCTTATGATAACGGCTCTGGTAATGATTCCAGCCATACCAGAGCCTCGGTGAAGGCAGATCAGTCTTATAACCAGGTTTCTCCCCCGCTCTGGCCCTCAGACCACCGACGCCACATGTGTGCAAGTTGACCTCTTCCCATGCTGTGATTGGAGGAGAAGGCCGCAGTACTCCCAGTGGCTTGCCAATTAGGACACTCACATCCATAAATATTTCAGCCTCCTTCTTATGTGGGTCAGGCTCTCTCTGTCGCCGTTTCCGTCCCATTCTCTTCACCCTCACACCCGTAATGTCTCCTGTCAGGAGTTTTGCAACACCAAGTCTCTTGCTACAAAGACGGCCGTGATGATTCAAAGCATTAAGGTGCATGAAGAGGTCACAGGGGACACATGACATCTCAGTCAGTGTCTCCATACTAAACCCCAGTCATGTCATTTTAAACCTGCACACGCCTGTTTCATGGACACACACCTGGAATTTGCATAATAAGGCGTTTCACAGTGCCTGTGGGCAACAAGAGACAGAAAAGCTGCCTCTGTTCACACATGCAGGCGATTGAGATGGTGTTGGGGGGGGTTGTTATGCAATAGAAATTATGTCACTTCAGGTGAAGGCACAACGGAAGTGACATCAGCGGTGGGGGATGCTCGCCAGTCCAAAAATTGGAGGGGACACACCGGTGACGTCACCAGACAGCGTAGAGGGGAAGAGGAGGAGTATTGGGTGCCATGGTTGCCAAGCAGAAAACAGACAAATCTGACCATAAACATGCACCCCCGCTTCATCACACACACACACATACACACACTGATCTGCTGTCCACATGCGCACACACCACATATCAGTAGCTTCGCTGTGTGTGTTCCATGAGTCTGCAGCTCTCCCAATGGCAAAGCAGTTCGCACATCCACACAGGGTTATATAAGCCAGCTGAGGCACAGTAAAGCGCCAGTGGGTTTTTAGATCATGTCGTGTCGGAGCTCCCATCATCCACTGCTCCACTGGGCGCTAAGCAGCTGAGAGAGGAAAGCGGGGAAGAAGACACCCAGTTACACAAGCTAATGTTACTAAACTGAAACACACCAATTCGCTGTAACATAGAGAGGAGGGTCATATGAGGGGAGGAAGGAAGCGTGATTCATCCTGCTTTTAAATACAATATGTCAATCAGTCGATTAGCCTAAAGCTGAAAGTAACACTTAGTCAATTCATTGATGAATCTTTTTTATCATTTTCTACATTAATCAGTATCTATTAAATGTCAGAAAACGATGATAAATGTGCCTCAGGAGCTGGTGGAGACCAAAGAGAGAGGGATAAAAGTGTAAACTTTGGACTTTGATGCCTCATCATTTCTTCCAGAATAAATATATAAATTGTATAGAGTCTAAATATTTTCAGTTTAATTAAGGGAGAAACTTCACATTTGAGAAGATGGAACCAGAACATTTTGGAGGCATTTGTTTAAAAATGAATGATTGAAATTGCTTATTATTCTGTTGATTGACTAATTAAATAATGAAGGAATCAAATAAAAAATAATTGACGAGTATTTGAATGTTAAATGCTCAACTAGTTAATAATCACCATAGAATTAATAATTATTTTTCTTTTTTGTCATTTTCTCTCACTCTTGGCCACATAATGTTCTCCTGCTTCATGTTTGCTTGTTTTCACCTCAACAACTGCTTTGTTCTTCTCCCCCAGCACTGGAATCCCCCTGTCATGCAGTGCCCCAGTTTTCTACTATAGACTGAAACTATAAAGCATGCTCCATATCCTAAAGTTGATGTACAAACAATGTTTTGGGAGGAAATATTCAAGACATTTGTATTCAGTATGGTTTTGAATATGAAACACATTTAAACTACTGATGGCATTCTATAGTAAAACAGTTATAATCTATATTTTCATCTAGGGGGTCGCTCATAGTGATGAATCATAACTTGACTCTGCAGCTTCACATTTAAGCCTCTTTCAGCCAATTGTATGTATTGTATCTGTCCAGCTGATTATCTGTTTTCATGTACTTTCACTTATCTCGTAGCTCTATGTAGCTCTACATACTGGAAGACAAACATTGTTTAAATACCAGCTGGTGAATATAGTGAAGCTTTCAGCCACTAAAGAGTCTGAGATTTCCACTAGTAGGTGGTGGGGACCAAAAACTAAGATAAAAGAGAGTGAATTTTGGACTTTGGATTCTTCACAGGGCACAAACATGATTCCAAATAAATTATAATGTTGGTGCGTGTAAATAAGCAGCTGTTTGCTAAGTTCAAAGATGTAAGTTAAATGAATAGTTCACTTGAAAATGTAAGTTCACTCATTATCTACTCACCTCTATGCCAATGGAGGGGTAGGTGAAGTGTTTGATTCCACAAAACACTTTTGGATTTCAGGGGTAAACAGCGTCGCAGACAAATCCAATAGAATTGAAGTAACTGGTGATCAATATAAAATCCGAAAATAAAAATGCCTCCATACTGCTCCTGTGGTGTCATCCAAGTGACCGTTCACACGCACACAGCGGAAACACCACACCCAAGGGCGTTACTTCCGATAGAGGACATTTGGGCTAAAAACGTGGGTGTAAATGATTCGGTTTCGAGTTGAATTTGAATGTCGGGTCTTCCGAACACTTTGATGACACCACAGGAGCAGTATGGAGGCATGTTATGTTTTGTTTCCTTCCCCCATACCCATCCATCAGCATAGTGGTGAGTAGATAATGAGTGATTTTTTCATTTTTCTGTGAACTATCCCTTTTATATTTTCCGTTACCCCCAAGTGGCCAAAAAATTTTAAACGATACAGTATTTCCAGGGATTTATTCCAGGGCATTTAGTGCAATTTGTTTCTTGAGTTGCTTAGTCATACATTACCTTATTGAAAGACATAACCACATGCACGGCATACTCAGTATTAATGCCTAGTGTGTAATTAGGCCACAGCACTGGCTAAACTAATGTGGGCTGCAGGAAATTAGTTTCAGCATTTGAACATATCAGTGAAATATCATGCAAAAAAATTGAAATACTCTTTTACTACGAATTATGAGGTAATTTCACCCCCATCGTTTAATTTTTACATGAAGTTTCCTGGGTGTTTTCGCCCCGAGCCGGTGTTAATCCCTGACTCTGATGCTTGCTTGCATGCGTTGATCTGAGAGTATTCACTGACATTGGTGACAGAAGGGCAGGCCTGTCACAGCCTGTGTCACCCTGGGGCCTCGCGGCAGACTGGACGCTGGCCTGAACTGGCTTTGGTGTCGCCCGATAAAATCAATGGGTCTGGGGCAGGACACGCAGAGGATTGTAGGGCAGAGCAGGGTGTGGCGACACCCTCAGCTCGTCGACCAGTGCAGCGGCTCTCTAATGCTAGTATACGATGTGTGTGTGTGTGGGTGGGGGGGGGGGGGGTGTCACCAGTGAGCTTTAATGTGATCACGTGAGCTGAGACGAGGTTGTCAGAAGGTTATATTATGTGTAAAATCTTGGCAGTGACATTAAAATCTAGTTTGATTTAGCAGTTGGTCACCGTGACATTGAGCGTCCCGTTCTTCTCAGTATCCAAGGCAACAAATGAGGATTCCATCGACTGATATAGACGCATGCAACACGCAGACATGGGCCAAATAGATTAAAAGCCAATCATTTTTGTCCTGGTTGACCGAGTGAGTGATAGCCTTCTAACTTTATATCATATTAACATCGGATATAGAGACAGCACAGCTTGTAAAACACACAGAGGTGAGAGAGTGTGTCCTCGTATTGAAGTGAGATTAGAAAACACAGGACGGGCCGCAGCGTTCGGCTTTCACAGCGTTATTTATACACACTCACATTTACTCATAAGTTGTGAGCAGAAATTGTCTGAATAGTCCAACTGCTGCAAGAGAACGACAAATTATATACTAGTGTGCTATTTTATCTCCAAACATAAAGAAGCAAAGAGTCAGCTTTGACAGCATTTATTCCAAACACATCAGAATGAGGAGTGGTAGTGATGCAGGCGGTTCTGCAGGCAATTAAAAGTTAAAAGACCTGCAGCTGCTACAACATGAAGAAACAACTGTTTACACATTTGTCTCCTTGATACGTTCTTGTGCATATTTCACTTCTCACACCAACATATTTTAAAGATGGGTTTTCATGTACCTGCAGGCCACCTTAGCCAGAAGCAAGGTATTGTTTTCACCCGTGTGTGTGTGTGTGTGTGTGTGTGTGTGTGTGTGTGTGTGTGTGTGTGTGTGTGTGTGTGTGTGTGCACCCGCACTGAATGACTCAACACCTCATGGACAAACTGTTACTGAACTTGATGGGAGTATAAGTGGGGAGGATATCTACAGATTTTTTTTTTTGAGCTGATCAAAGGTTAGCAAAATAGGGTCTGAAAAATATCAACTATCATATATATCATATTCAACTATCTACAGCTTAAACAATAACCATGTAGTATGAATGCCACTGTGACAACGACATTATGAAATGGCATTAGTGCAATCTAAAAAAGTTAGCATTGCCTAATCGGGGTAGATAAAGCATGCACCTCCGAGTTCTTGATTGTGGAGATTTTGAAGGAGGCTCTGTAACGTTGTGTGGACACTAAAGGGAAGGTGGCTGTGGTCTGTTTGTCTTACAGCTGAACACAGTACAGCTTTCTGCACTTAAATTCATTCCATGCACGATCAAGTGCTTCATCAAATTTGTTGTGTTCCAGATCTTGGCAGCAATGTCCTTTTTACATAAATTGCATCAGATTCTTCTTCTTATTAGTTCAGTTTATTGCATGAAATTTGATTCCTTAGATATTTTTGGCCCCACTATGACACGCACAAAAATCTCTCACAATACAACAACACACACACACACACAAGCTCAGTCTTGGGGTGCGACAAGTGATTTTCCTGGACGCCTCTACAACAGCCAGACACCTGATCACCTGATCTAATCTTGGTACAAGCATGCTTGATGCTCAACAGAATCTGGTTCGTCTCAATTAGGCTTAATTATGTAACGATTATATCTTAATAAGTCATATCAGCTGAGCAGCTCAATGTTAAGTTTCACTTCCCTGCTGACGTGTGATGTTGTCCAAGCTACGCTCTGCTAAGTGCTGTCATGAAGATGCCATGTGTGATCTGTGGGGACATCAATTCAATAAAATTGTATTTGCATAAGGCCAAATCATAATATACATTATCTCAAGGCAATTAACATTGTAAGATCGAGACCTTGACATTTTTAGAGAAACCCAACAGTTGAGCAAGTACTGATGAGAGGTAAAACTCCTCAGGGATGGTTCAGGACGCACCTGATCCAGAACTAACTATAGGCTTTATCAAAAAGGAACGTTTTAAATCTAACCTTAAATGTAGAGATGGTGTCTGCCTCCCGAACCCAGAGTGGGAGCTGGTTCCACAAGAGAGGAGCCTGGTAGGTGAAAGCTCTTCTTCCCATTCTAGAACCACCAGTGAGCCTGTGTCTTGGTATCAAAGTGATCTATTTGGACAATACATTGTTATGAGCTCTTTAAAATATAAAGGGGCTTGATTTTTAATGGCTTTGTATGTGACGAGCAAGATGTTGAACTCTATTCTGAATTTTATGGGAAGCCAATGCAGAGAAGCTACTTACTGGGACATCCTGATAAAAAAAGAGTTACAGTAATCCAGTCTAGAGGTAACGGATGCATGGACTAGTTTCTCAGCATCCTTCTGAGACAGGATGTTCCTAATTTTTTCATAATATTGCGCAGGTGGAAGAAAGCTGTCCTAGAGACTTGTTTTATATGTGGGTCAAATGACATGTCCTGGTCAAACATAACTCCAAGGTTCCTCACAGTAGAGCTGGGGGCCAAGCTAATACCATCTAATGCAAATATCTGGTCAGACAATGTTTCTCTGGGGTGTTTAGGGTCAAGTGCAATGACCTCAGTTTCAGCCTCTGAAGCCTGATATGTACGATTTGGTGTCATCTGTGTAACAATGGAAGTACAAGTGTTGCTTTCTGATGATGTCTCCTTAAGGAAGCAAATATAAGGTGAAAAGGATCTGTCCAAGGACAGAACCTTGTGGAACTATTTTGTGTGCATGTGGGAGTCACTGTTAACATCAACAAATTGAAATCTATCTGATAAATATGATTTAAATCTTGACTGAACCTCCTCCAACAGGCCATTACTGTTTAAGTAATCGCAGAGCTGGTTAGCAACAGCTTTTTCAAGGATTTTGGAAATGAAGGGAAGGTTTGATATGGGTCTATAATTAGCTAAAACATCTGGGTCAAGAGTGGGTTTTTTAAGCATCAGCAGTAGAGTGGAGGGTAATCACGGCAATTGAAATGTTTTTTGTTGAGGGAACTTTAACTGTCTGAGTGTGTCTGTCATGTGATGTGATTTCAGTGAAGCAAAGTGTTTCAGAGTGAAATGTTACGTTTAGATGACACAGCAGGACTCCATTAGGGAGCGATGGATCCTAACAGCAGCAGTTTATATGTGCAAAGATCATGTGAAGGTTTTTTTAAACTTTCTTCAAGACTGGGAGATATTTGTGTCGATTTCTCAGAGAGTAATTCTTGGTTCTTGATTAAGATACAAATCAGGCATGTTTTTGGGACTGATGTCTATGAGTATGTGCAATTTGGTGCAGATCCAAATGAAAATGTGGATCTAGTGAATTTAAATGGGGTTTCATAGGGAGACTGTTGAGTTTCAGTTCCCTGCTGACAGTGGGATGAACTCTACTGAGTGTCATTCTAATTCCTACTGGTTTTGCAGAGAAGATAAGATAAATAATACGAATAAAGAGACTTACAGTAGATCCAGTTGGCAGGAAATCTAACTTAAAGACACAAGAACATGAAGCTTGAGAAAGCACTGAGAAGCTCAACAGACTATCGGCAGCACAGAGACTAAGACACAAGGTGGTGATCATTGAGCACAGGTAAAACACATCAGGGCTGAGCAGACAATCACAGAGACAGGAAGTAAAAACATAGTATAGTAAAACAGGAAGTGTAAAAAGTCCTGGAAGACTTTTATTTTATGCTGGGTTTTGTCCACCACAACAGTAACGCTTTCAATATCCAGTACATATGGGCTCTCCACAGCCTTCAGGTTGATACTTACATTATTTATGTTCAGGACAAGTTTACAAAGTAGATATACATGCCTGCTGCAGTCATTCACATCATCATTTCATCCATTTATTATTTTCAACATTAATTGTTTAACCACATTGCTCATAGTGAAGAATCTAAAATGGACAATTAGAAGCAACATTTTTAGTCAAAAATACTTCGGCTTAAAAAAGAATGGATTATCAGAATAGTTGTCTGTTGAATGATGAATCAGTTAATCAATTTGTCATGGCTGAAATCCAAATGTCATCCCAATGACGATAGTTGGAAAATGGATAAATTGCCAAAAACAGAGAGAATCTGGATAATGCGACGGAAATAAGTCAATGAATTCCCAGAGGTGTCTTAAACGTCACATCTGAACTTCTCAGCTTTTACTCAGGGGCCAGTTTATAAATGCCAGAGAGTGAAACCCGCATTTATTCACCAATCAATTCAAGTCAAATTACATTCTGCCTGCGAGGTGTGTTGTCAACACACATACATTTTTAGTCGTAGGACAGGAGCGTAAGCATCCTTGTGAATTTAGCCACCAAAGCTAATTTTCCTTTTTCGATACATATTGTTTCACACTGTGTATTTTAACACAATCAGCAACCTCCACGGTTTTTTTTTCTTGTTATTTGTGGATGTGTGATGCATCATCGGGCAATGAACCTGGACCAGGACGGTGCAAGGGCTCAGTATTGAGGAAGAAGAGGAGGAGGAAGAGGAGGTGTAGAGGGGATTAATATGCGTTTGTAGTGTAAAATCAATGTGCCTGTGAGCTGAGGCACCTGATTAGCATGACCCCGTCCTGCACATCAGCACATTCAGGGCTGGGGGAGGCTGATTAAGAGCCAATGCTAATTTCCTCTCAACCCTGTCAGTGAAGGAGAGAGAAAGAGAGAAAGGACAGAAGATGCAAAGAGAGGACAGTGTGCGTGTTAATTCACATGCATGTTCACATGTACAGTACATGTGTCGGTGGGTCCACTGTACAAAGCACCAGGTGTCCTCTGCATGAAAGTGACAATACAGATTTTCAAGAAAAAAAAAATCTCACCACAGTGGTGAAAAAAGTACATTTACTGAAATATAGTTTCAAGGTACTTTTCTCAAGTATTTACATTTGATGCTACTTTACTCGTTTACATTTCTGAGGGAAATACTGCACTGTTATATATATATATGTTCATATACAGTAGGTTCTACCTTCTTACAAAACAAATGATTAGTTATAAAATATAATGCACTATAAAGTACCTTGTCTGACTCGTCAGATTTTGACTGTATGAGCCACTTCACTTCAGCAGTATTGTGAGATATGAGCACAAACGTCAGGTTTTCACTTGTTAAAGACAAGGTTGTGTTATCTTCAAGATAGTATTTCATTAAATAATGGTCTGAAATAGTTTGATGATACTGTGGATCTCACCCAGAGTGGTAAAATAAGTATTAGATCCTTTAGAAGAATGTAAAAATGCATGAAAACCCCTACAAATGTAAGAACAACACAGTAAACAACAGTATCAGCAAAATGTAGTTCAAAAGAAAATGGCCTGACAAAATGACAAAATGTATTCTTTAGTTTGTAAGAAGCAGTTTGCTGTTGTAGTAGAGATCGTTTTAATACAAAAAATAAAGGTCTAATACAGAAATTGAATTACTATGCATATGTTTCTATAATCCTTTTTTTTTTAATTCTGGGTAGTTTTACCTCTTTGTGGCTTGGTAAGGAAACATTTCTTTGGTGCAACTGGCAACAAGTCAGGGAAATCTTAAACAAGACAGTGTACATGTATTTACACAGAAAAGGATCCTTTAGTGTTAAGTGAAAACGAATTTTACAAAGTGATCTCAGTTCATTGAACGATAATGTTAGCTAAATTATCATTGGTGCAGAGTTCACAAGTTAAACATATATATGGTTAATATAATTTTGTCCCCATAAATGTCCAGAGAATGTAGATCTGGAATGCAATATATCCATAAAGACTCACTGACTTATATTTAACTTCATTCTATAAATATGAAATGATCCAAGTTTGTTGTAGCTCAGAATTCGGTGGATTGTCTGTCTCCTGTGCGTGTTTGTTTTTTGAAATTAAAGCAACTGCCAGTCAATATGAGTTTCATTTGTCGTGTATGAAACTGATCAGCTGCATCCTCAGATTCGGCTGCTCAGATGCCTTTAATATTGCGGCTATTTACCATTAGGTTGCATGAGTGGAGACAGAGGAAGCCCAGCAGCTGAGGGCCTGCATGGATGCTGCGTCTCATTAAGTTGTTTATCAGCCAGCGTTGAAGAGTGCCAGCTCTCGGACACCAGCCTGAGCTGCAGCTGTGCCAATCAATACAGTACACACAGTATCTGCTTTCAGCCTGTGAACAGGTTGGCACGCATGCTGGCAGGACGGCAGGATGGCAGGGCTAACCAGCCTCCATCACCCATTACTACATCTCCTGTCCCGGTGCAGCCCACAACAACAGGCCGGGCAGAGCGAGACACCGCCTGTGGGGACATACACTTCACACAGTACAGTACCTGGAGAAAACTCTAAACGCAGCCAGTGTATTGTCAACATGTGTACTAAAGGATCAGAGAAACCAAAGAGTGAAAGTACTCAGTGTTCTTGCTCAATAAAACCAAAGTACATGAGATTTTCTCCAATCAGAGGAGGTGTCAGCTCTCATTGTGGATAATGACAACAGTCATAGTGGTGGTAAATAGAAAAATGCCAATCATCATGAAGGCAACACTCACCACCAGTATAAATAGAAATCAGAGATTGAGAAAAGCAGTAATTTTCATTTGAATATTACTTTGCAGTAAGTTATACTACAAATATGGACAAACTTAAAAACTTAAAAAAAAATGTAATTTAAGTGTGATTGTTTTGGCACAACCCTTGCTAATCTTAGGTAATGTAAGATTAAAACATCCAAACTAATTGAAGAGCAGCTTAAAAACACCGAGACTTTAAATTCGAATGCAGCATTTTAGCTTCCAAACAGTCTGTCCTAACTCACATATTTTATTTAAGTAATTTGCAACCCAAATAGCTAGCTAATCCAATTCAATTTGTCTTACAGGCTAATTTAGCTAACATCTGAGGGTTATATTCAAACGAGAGACAAAACAGCTAATTCAGTCTTTTAAATCCTCAAAATGTTTCTTCTTGTATTTTTGGTTTTTAAAGGATCTGCCGTGCTCAGTAATGCTAGCTCAGTCACTGGTTATCAGCAGAAGGGTGAAGCAAAAAATCGATTATATATTAAATGATAATAAAAAATGATTCACAACAGCTTTATTCAAAAGTCATCAGCAGAAAACATAAACATGATATAGTGTGTTAAGCTATCACTGCTGAGTGTACAGAGATCCGTGAGAGAAGGTGCAATGGATGTTCAGCCCCCGAAAATTGTCTTAGACTAGATGTAATAAGCTGTTTTCAGACATGACCTGCGGGTAAAATAAGGAGAATTGGCTACAGAGTTTACCCAGAGTTTGCCTTTAACACATGCACAACGCAGCGGGAGGTTTTCTGCACAGACGCATTCACAACAGCATCAAATCTTCCGCATTATTCAGATGAGAAGTGGAGCAGCCTAGTGCAGGCAGAAAGTAACGTTGCGTAGATCACAGGATTTTCTTGACAACACACAGATACCGGTGTCGGCTCTTATCGCCACAAACTCTCTTGACATCTTTGTCGGTATGTTCCACGTGTCACTGCTTTATTCACCAGGAGATATTTGTTTTGTTTTAGTTTTTTTTCATTTTTGCATCTGTCACGTGTCATCAACCCCCCCCCCCCCACTTGCGGTGAATCCAGTGGGGGATCCCCTTTAACACGTCAACTTCTCCTGGATTTTTAAGGACATTAAAGAGGTCAGGCAGAGGAAGTCTGCAGAAACTGTGGAGAGTCTCAATCTGACATTTTCGTTCACACATGGAGAAGATACGGAGGAAGTGCGGAGCTTGGTGCGTGTCTGAAAGCAGCTATATTCATGCGGGTGTCACGGGAAGGAGAAACTGAAGATTCGCTGCTCTGTGTGATCGTGACCTCAACCCAAATCAAAATGGCGACCTCGGTGCTAATCACAGTGCTCCCGAGTGCATCCTTTCATGTGGGCCGAGGCCAGAGCTTCAGAAACACAAGACGCCGCAGAGGTGGACGGGGTCGTGGGTTTTCAGCCGCAGATTGACAGCATTTTACCACAGAGAAGAGTCACCATAGCTTTCTCTCTCTCTCTCTCTCTCCCAAGAGTCCTCCGTCAGACAATGTCACCCTGGCTGAGATCGTCTCCGCTCACCAGGCCGCCCTGATAAACTATGAAGTGTAACAGATGCACTGCGATCGAGCATCACATTTGGTTTGGGAAGGTGATGATGTGATGTCGGTGGCATTTCAGTCAAATCAACGCAAATAATCACATCATGTCATTTATCATGTGTATATAACAGTTCAAATCAAAACCATCTCAGAAAAATACTTTTTCATCAGTAATCATCCCTCAGTAATAGCAATGAACATATACACAAAAAAGTATATATCAGTAAAGGGGCAATTTATTTCAAAATTACCCAAAAATTTGGATACGATAAGTATATTTTTGCCCCCAATACTTTACTACTAAATACATACATTGTTAAGTTAGTACTTTTACTTAATGCAACTGTGGCAGCAAAAACTATAATTTGCCAAAAATGTGTGCAAATGCAGTCTTCTGCAGCTATTATCTCTTCATCATAGTTCAACAAGGAGCAAAGATGAACAGTGTTAATAACTGTTGGGAGCATTTATTAAGTCACTTATGAAGAGCACAAAGGTGCTGTATATATATTTTTGTTCCAGAATGTTTTGTATCATTTTTTGACAATAGCTGCTTTTCGTCCATTTGAAAATACTATATATTTAACACTATAGGAGGGTTTTATGTGAGTCCAGTTAGAAACCTTCAATATGTCAGAGGTGGCTGACATTATTAGTCAACAGCTAATATTTAAATAGAAGGTCAAACATCCATTTAACATATCAACAAATCAATATATGTGTCTCGCCCTGTTCAGCACTACTAAACATGGTGTATCATGGTCTTGTCCTTTTTCCTGCACTAGCCTGTCCACAGCAGAGAATCGTCCCTGTCTATCTGTCAGCCTGTCAGTCTCTCTCTCTCTCTCTCTGCCTCCCCCCGGGGGCGCTGCTGTGCTTAAACATCCCCCCAGGCAGGATCTGAAGCGCTGACAGGGGCTCTGCAGATCCTTAACGAAAATGAAAACGTGAAACCTCCAGAAAGTGGTGAGGGAGGACTGACTTTAAATAAGTGGCCTCTCAGATAAAAGCAGTTCCACCGCCCTGAGGCACAGTTGTTGCCACATCTTCCCTCGACAATCCCCATCGTTGGCCCTCACAGCAGGCAACAAGCTGCTCGGAGGCAGCTTCATACATGCGCTGTGTGGCCACTCAGTATTACGCAGGAGAACAGAGTGCATTCTGGCATGAAAAATGTGCAGGGACTTCGGCTTTTTCTTGTGAGGTAGAGCATGGTCAGCCAAACCCAGGGGCACCTTGAGGCAGTAAACTGCAGCCCGAACCCAGGGACGGCCCAGTGTATGCTGGAAGGTCACTGTGAAGGTCACTGCACTTTTAAACGCGCTGATAAACATGGATGTTAATACAGAGAATGCGTATATGGGACTGGAGAAGGAGAAACACTGTAGGCCAGCCGATCCTTCGAAACCATGCAAATGAGCTGGATCCTCTTGAATCCTGGAAAGTCTGGAAAGCTCCAACAGCACAAACGCTCCCTGGATTCCAGAAGATTTAAATCCGAGCCATTGGGGTGAGGAGAACAGCTGCCACACATAGCTCTTATGGCTTTTTATTTAATTGTTTATGTCCTCTTCTCTCTACATTTGTCTGCCACCGAACCTCTCTGAGGTTTCCTCCAACTTTGGAGTCACCTTGAGCTCCCACACTATGAAACAGACCGATTGTCAACAATCATTGAATTTAGCTGGCCCTCTATCCCTCTTTTGTCTCTGCAAATGAAGCTGACGAATGAAAAGTAAGCCATGGTGCCCTCTCTCAGGTAAATTGCTGTGAACGACCATGTCAATACCTTCATGGTTAACGGAGTGACGGTGGGGTTTTTGGAAGAGTGATGCATTTAGAGCAGGACACAGGAGCAGGGTCAGCTCTCAAGACAACTTAATATTTAATCAATCCACCACACATGTAACCCTAAACCCCACAATCCCCTGTGGTGAAGCGAGGAGACATGTGGGAGGGGGGGGGGGGGTCGTCGCAGAGAAAGACAGAGGGGAGAGAGAGAGGGCGAGACAACACTTTATCTTTCAAATTGTCTTGCACTTTGACTGAGTGTGAATTAAGTGGGCGAGAGATAGGAAAAAAAGAGAGAAAGACAAGATGAGATGAGATGGGGGACGTTTGGCGGTTGACAAAGACGACGAGATGACCATGTGCAGTAGACGAGAGATGGACAGATGGAAGAAAAATGGAAGTGAGGTGAATAACGGTGCTCGAGTCGTCTCCATCATACAGATTGGAGCTCAGTGGATGGGCAGTTTCAGGCAAGGTTAAAGAAAGCGATAAGCACATGGTGATGTTGAATGATGATATGATGAATACAGGCGGACCGTGGAGCACAGACATTACAGTGTCGGGTCAAATGCACATCCATAAAGGTGCTCACTAATGATGTGTGACGTTCTTAAACTCGGACTTAAAGCTGTGGCCATATTTTTATTATCATAAAACAAGTTTAAAGGTTTTATACACAGTAAGAAAACAGAATTGATCATTTAAAGAATATGTGAATATTGAGAATATTTCTAATCACTGCTGTCCTGATGACTGCCATTTACATAGAAATACTTTAGGGGAAAAAAAATGTACTTGAGTTGTTTTACAAACTGGTATGTTTGTTACACTATACACAATACAAACATTTAACATAATCATTGAATGGATATAAAGATGGACAGCATGACAGCCAATGCCTCTTGATAACCAACTGGTGACTGACTGCAGTACAGGTTGCAAATCCTCCTTGTTAACAGATGGAACATGGACCAGGTTTAAAAAAAGTTGTGTCAATGAATTTCTGCTAAAGTTCTTATCCCACCGATGTATGTTCAAGTGTTTCTGATAACTTTGGTTTTAATGAGTTATTTGATTATATAAAAACTAAGTAAAACATGATTTACAGCTGAGACTCACTCGGGATAGGTCAAGTGCGTGTCTCGGCCGGACTTAGCCACCACGACTACAACCAGTGTTGTAAACACCGATATGAGCAAGAATTTAAAAAAATAGATGCCACCTTGTTTCTTTTCCCCCTGTATTTTATGAAAACAGGAATAACAGCCAAATAACCAAAATGAGGATGAGGTCATTTCATTCCCCATCTCTACTCTTGAATAAAGATAAAAAAAACTACACTCTGGCCTCCTTCCACAGTCCAAAGATACGCTAGTTAAGTGAATTGCAGATTCTAAATCGCCCATAGCTGTGAATGGATGTTTGCTGGTGACCTGTCCAAGGTGTACCCCTTCAATTGCCTAATGTCAGCTGGGACTGGCTCCAGTCTCTCCAGTATGTGTCCATGTTTATGCACAGGTTCATATACATTTATATACGTTTATTTTCTATTTTTTGTGACATTTCCTTTCATTTTTATCTTCTTATAATGAAATACTGGATAGGTTATAAAAATATACAAATAAAACAACCCTGGTGGAATTGGAATGAGCTGAAATCTCACTGATGTATTTAAGGTCTGACAAGGTGTTCCGAGTAGTTGTTGTTGCTGCGTTTTAAGGCGTCACAGAGCAAAGTGATGGAGAACCACTCTCCCGGTGTTTCATTAATGAAACTTAAAAAGCTTGTTTTCATCAGAGCTGGGCGTGGCACATTATTTGGCAGATAATGGATATGTGCAGCAGCACTCAGCCCAAGGAGCCTCATCAGGTTCTGGTCGTCCCCTTGTTTACTGCCCAGTGGATGGTGAGCAATGAGCACTCGCCAATCTTAGGGCGGCTTCCCCCACTAAGGTGTCGACCGTCATGTTGTGGCAGGGTGCAGGGGGGGTTGAGGACTAGTGGATCCCTGACATGGAGAAAGGTATAGCGGGGAGGGGAGCAGTGAATGGCAGCAGGTAGGCAGGCAGATGGGCCTCCAGGAGCCCCGGTGGGTCCCCACAGAGATGCAGGTGGCTCAGTTCAGCACGGAGCCACCCGATCCCAACATCAGCACTTTGGGGAGAAGCTGGGTAAAGTGCTGAGGCGGCAGCCATGTGGGGAGATGAGGTGAAGTGGTGAAAATCTACCCAGACTGAATGTTTAAGCGTGCATGTTAAACAGGAGAGTGGGGAGGTAAAGTCAGAGGCTAAAGGATGGCAGGAGGTGACTGAAGAAAAAATAAAGACATCCTCTGCAAACAGTTACCCAACGACATATCTCCTTCTTTTGACCCTGTCTTTACCACTGAAGTGACATCATATCCTGTTTTCATTTTTTTGCTCCTTAATAATTAGCTGCAAGGATGCCGTTTGCTTTTCAAGGACATGCCTCTGCACTGCAGCCTGGCTCATATACATGCCAGAGCCCCGTAGCCCTTTTGTTGACTGCCGTTCACATAAAGCAGCTAGGCAGTTCGCTCCGAGGTCTGCGGAGAAGTTTGCTGAGAGAGGGAGGGAGAGTCAAGCAGCGTGATTGCATAAGGTTGGATAACAGGCTCACTGTGGGGACACACACTCACTAGACAGTGTTGATGGAGTCTTTCACAGGCCTGATGGGGTGTTGATTAGGATGTGTTCACACACGAGGAGCAGATGCTGAAATGAATTCTAATGTGCTTTTCTCTCTTTGTTTCCTCTCTTCCTCTGCTGCCCCTTTGGCTGTGTGAACACCAATCACACCCCTACCTTCCCTTCCCTCGCCTCCTTCCCCCCTTCCCTATTTTCCTCCTCACCACTGTCCTCCGCTGATTACCAGGTGCCGTGCGAGCCTCCAGCATCTTCCCCATCCTCAGTGTCATCCTGCTCTTCATGGGAGGCCTGTGTATAGCTGCCAGTGAGTTCTACAAGTCACGCCACAACATCATCCTCAGCGCAGGGATCTTCTTTGTGTCTGCAGGTGAGTCAAACTCCTACTGAGTAATACTGAACTGCAGGCACTTCAGTTCAATGGGCAGGAACTCTTTTGTGCAGCTAAGCTGTTACTTAAAGCTGAATACACATTGGCACCAAGGAGCCGCAGCGCATCATATCATGCATCACAGTTTGGTTTTTTTTATCATTCAGCAGACAATAACTAAGAGGGGCAAGACAGGGTTCAATATCTTGCCCAAAGACACTTGGGAATGGGAAAGATTGGGATCAAACCGACCTCTCTGCCCCTCAGCCACACATCCCATCTGTAGCTCCAATAGGAGGTGCACCAACCATAGGCTGTATACAAAGATGGACGACATGACAGCTCCCCATAAAAGCCAAGTATAGGCCATACATTTCACCTCCATGTTAGCATATAAATTAAAATGTCAAAGTACATATACATTTTTTTTTCAAAGATGGTTTCAGTCATATCGGTTGGTTTGATTTTACTTAGTAAGTTGAT
This sequence comes from Paralichthys olivaceus, assembly GCF_024713975.1. Lineage (NCBI taxonomy): Eukaryota > Metazoa > Chordata > Actinopteri > Pleuronectiformes > Paralichthyidae > Paralichthys > Paralichthys olivaceus. Next base: position 5,565,213 of record NC_091097.1, read on the forward strand.
AGAAATAAAAAACAGGGTGAAGGGTCACAATGGACTCGAGAATATGTCTTGGTGAGACGTCAACACTGCGACTGAGCACCAGGATCACGACAGTGCAGACGCTTAATTACGTCAAAAGTGTCAGGTGGCAGCACCAGTAACCAGGATATTCAGGCTTCATTATGTACAACAGGAGGAGGACCAGAACTGAGGCTGAAAATGAGACCATGGTGTAAAGTATTTAGGTAACGACACACAGAAAACAACAGGAGCAGCAGCACTGTTTGGCAGTGGGGTATTGGAGCTGTTACCCTCATGTGATGTCAGCGTTTGATCAGTTATCAGTGGTATAAATCAAGACAGAGGAGCTCAAGTCTCTTTTGCATCTCTGCATGCAGACTTTTATATTGATATGTGTGATGACACAGATATCAGTATTATGGATATTTTACCTTTACAAAGTTAAGCTCTTCTATGGAGACCTCATATCAATATTTCTTTCATACGCACTATTGATATATTTTGTGCCTCTAATTTATTACATTCAAGTCACGGTTATTCCATTTTTTAATAGACTAAAACAAGATAAATCCAATAAGCCCAAAATATCATTTAACATCGTCAGTATTTAAACACTTTAAAAGCAGTTATCAGTTAACAGCTTAAAAGAAATTATATTTATCCTGTTTTATCCTGTTGCTACTCTGTTACCTAACTTGGCAGTTTGACATGAAACAATGCTCCTTTTCCTAAATAAAAGAAAAACATTAACATTGGTTAATTTTTTTAATGTTTGTCTTTGAAATTGTAAAATAAAAAAAGAATACAAGAAAGTAAGTGATAATGAAACTAAGGAAATTGGACAAATGGGTTAACAATTTTCTTTCATGCCCCAATATTTATTTTGTGCAAAATCCAGTGTTTGTCGCTGTAATTTATTTTTAAATACATTGTAAAAACTACACTTACCTGACAAGTTTTGTGTTATGACCATAGATGGATCAAATGGCAATGTATGTGTGCCATGTACACATTAAAGTTAAAAAGCAAACTCAAATTTCAAATTAAAAAAACTACAGGAAGCAAAAGAAAACTAACTAGAACCCAGGGAACACAAACTGAAACCGCACGCACGCCTGAATTCAGGTGTGACACATTAGGACATGTGCAGACAATCACAGTGTGAAATCACAGTGGGAAAATTAGACAAAGACAGGAAGTAAGAGAGATGAACACACAAGGAAAGAGTTTCAATATAAAACAGGGAATAAGGAAATTAAAGGGCACACCTGAAAAAATAAAAATATTCAAAACCAAAGACCAAACACAAGAAGATTATAGTTCATTCATCAGAGTCTCAGAAATAAATAACAGAGGCAGAATCTTGACGTTATCACCCGATAGAAAATGATGAGATTAGTGAATTTCACGCATTTGTTATTTTTTAAAGAATTTAAGTGGTTTATGGTGGATTTTTCATTGAAAACAATAGTTTGACATTACTGATGGTAAGTAGATTGTTAACTTCCACTCTAATGGCTTCCCGTTAAATAATAGACATACACAAACAGATATGACATATATCTCAGCCAAAGCTGCTGCAAATGTCATTGCATTTTCCTTCTTTGCTTCCAAAACTACTCCTTCAATTAGTTGACATACTTCAGTGTTTTTATAAATTGACATTGTACCACCAGCCCATTAACTTGTGTTGTGCTGCAGCTGAAAAGTCACTCCTTTCTTTTCTCTCCGTCCTGTTGCTGGGCTGAAATTCACCCACTGGGATCTATCTCTAAAAATACAATTTCTCTGACACCGTTTCCCTGCGATCCATCTTTGTGGATTTATCATGTCATCTATTTCTCTGTCTGTGACTAAACTAACGAGTGAAAGTACTTTCTGTAAATGTGGATAAATGATGGACTCTAACACAGAACAAAGCCCCAAAGTGGATTATTTTATTCTCTGTCCTATATAATCTGCGTCGAGAGCCTGTTTCTCACTGAAAGGGCAAAATGAGGAGTCATGCACATTAAATGAATCATATACCAACATGTTTTGTTTCTCTTTGCTGCATCCCCAATCCTTTTAGGTCTGAGCAACATCATCGGGATCATCGTGTACATATCAGCCAACTCGGGGGACCCTTCAAAAAGTGACTCGAAGAAGAACAGCTATTCTTACGGCTGGTCCTTCTACTTCGGTGCCCTCTCCTTCATCATGGCTGAGATGGTTGGCGTCTTGGCCGTGCACATGTTCATCGACCGCCATCGACAGCTCCGAATAGGGGCGCGCGCAGCCGACTACCTCCAAGGCTCAGCCATAACGCGGATCCCCAGCTATCGCTACCGCTACAGACGTCGCTCGCGCTCCTCCTCCCGCTCCACAGACCCATCACACTCCCGCGACAACTCGCCTGTGGGTCTCAAGGGCTTTAGCGCGCTGCCATCCACGGAGATCTCCATGTACACGCTGCCCCGGGACACTCTCAAGTCCTCTGGCACGCCCACCGCTACCTACAACTCTGAGAGGGACCACAACTTCCTGCAGGTCCACAACTGCATCCAGAAGGACCTGAAAGACTCGAGCCACACCAACACAGCGAACCGCCGCACCACGCCGGTATGAGTAAGTCGACACAGGCCAGGCCCGGCCGGCCCGGCAGAGAGCGGAGACCAGGAGACACGGGAACCCCTGTGGGTGCAGTACGCCCCTGGAGAAGACGGATTTCCATGTTTATAGACATTTGTTCTTTTTGTTCAGGTGCATGACTTTTCCATTAGCATTGTTGAGAGTTTCAACAGGTCTGCTGAGTTCCTGGGTTGAATGGCAGAAGCGTGAGTGTGGGTCAGGTTCGTACCGAGAGAGCGAGTTATGTAATTTTTCTGCGCAGGGTGCGTTCATGAGGTTTGGGGCACTGAAAGCGAGCGAGGGGAGGGGGGCATTTATGAGATAAAGAGATGATTTCATGATTTCATTGCCCTTTGGTTTGGCAGTTTTGCTCCACAGTTTGTTTGGAGCAACAGGTCAAGCTCCCCCTAAGCCAGCCCACCACCTCTTTTGTTTATTAACTCATTTGTTCATTTTTTGCATTAAAACTGTGAATTGTTACAGTTTGGGATTCAGTACGAATTAGCCCAATCTGCAATCTCTAACAAAGGTACTATATATATATATATGTATTACTTTTTATAAATAAATTATTATGTTATTAATCAAGAGTTACAGACTTTACCGAAGCAAAAAAGGAAAAAAAAAAAGTTATAACTAAACCAAGTGCTGTTGATAACACGAGAAAAGACTCTTTTAGTATCTGTTCATTTGAAGGTTGAAAACCAGCGAAGGGCCTTTTGGTAGCAGCAGTACACAGCGACTGATGCCACCAGAGGCAGACGCAGACAGTGAATGGTAGAATAATATCTTTTCTTTTAACAGAACCTTCTCGTCTTTTTCTCAGTCCCTGTTCGCTTTCTTTTTCAGAGGGGTCGTAATGGGAGTATTGAACCCCTTAACAGAAAGAGCCAACAACAAAAGGGGTTAAAGTTCACAAAGCAAAGACTCCAAATACGACTTCAGCAGAATAAAAAGGAAGGAGCAGAGGGGAAGGAAAAGAAGAGGACGTCAAACAAAAATAAAAACAAGTTAAATATGAAATAGTACAAGAAAAGCGAAGTGACTCACAAGTTCAGAAATTAAATGCATGCTATAAAATTACAGCAAATCTGCTCTTGAGAAACTTAAGTTTTAAAGGTTAATAATTATAAGGGGAAAAAAGCAAAAACGCTAAAGTTTTAAGTATTAATGTTTTCATGTGTATTTTTCTTGTTTTATTTTTTATTTATTTAGTTCATTTTATCTTATTGCTCTTGTGAGACAAACCAAACAATCTACTCTGACAAAAACTGCTTTTTTAAATGGTTTGGTTGATTTCTTTATAAATATATAAATATATGTATGTATGTATTTTATTTTTAAAACTCACACAGCCTTAGTCATTTATTTGTTTCTTTTTGATTTTTAATGTGTTGTTCAATTTGAAAATGAAATCTTTAAAGGTGCCAAAACCGAATGATCCTATACTTGGATGCATCAAGTCCTGATGAATAAAATACGAACCCTAGGGGGAACAAATCACCATGTTTCACTGCGTGTCTCTAACACACATTTAATCCTTGAACATTGTTTTTATTTGTCAGTTATAGTCATAGACTGTGTGAAAAAATTGATGCTTGGTTTGGAAAGTGAAGCCAATACGGAAGTGCCTTAAATGTGTATTCTCTCAAATGACCAGCAGAGGGCGACTCCACTGGTATTAAAAGAAGTCAGTTTCTGCAGAAGTCTGACAAAATGACTCCCTCTCACTTGATGTATAACCTCAGTAAACATTTGTAAAGATTTTATGCTCTCAATCTCTAGTTTCAAGATTTCTTCAGTACAGCATGATGTTCATTTTGTTAATTATGGCTCCATATACAGTCAGATGATAATGCACTGAATAATAAGCAGCTAGAACTGACCAATGGGTGCAGGTAGCCGTAGGTGGGCCCTCTAGTGTCCTCAAGCACTGAGCCAGCCCCCCTTGCCCATTTCCATATATGGTTACTTCTGGTTTCAAAAAAGCAAGATGGCACTGGACACGGTGGGTTGAGGGTTGACATCATAGACTGTATATGAAGATGGAAGACATGACAGCTCCCGGAAAGTGAAGCCAAAGTGTCTTGAACGCCACCTGGTGGATGGCTGCAGCTTAGATTTTAAATCCCACTTCCTCCCAATTAGTGGATGGGACATGGACCAAACTAAAAAGTAGAGATTTAATAAATATTTTTCAAACATGATTTCTGTCATTTTAGGTAGTTCTTATCACATTGATTTTTGTTCAAGTGCTCATGTCTCTCATAAGTTTGGTTTTGATTAGTTATTTGATGCCATTAAAACCAAGGTGAAACATACAGTAATTGGTGGCTGAAACTGACTCACGATTGGCAAAACAAGTGTTGAGCAGTTAAGCCAAAACACAGTAATAGATCATTACAAAAAAATGTGTGCTAGTGTAAAAAAGTCAAAAATTGCCAGTACTGAATAAAATAAAAATAAAAGCAGAGTTGTCAAACATGACACCCTGTGTGCTCTGCTAAAACCACGGCCTTTGTTTGCTGTTGTGAAATGGTGATAACACATTGTAATCAACCACTGGGAGCCGCAATCCAAAAATATCCTTAAGGCCTGTTAGAACTGCAATATCTACATGAGTGTGTGTCTGTAAGTGGAATAATGAAGCCAGAAACACACATTTCACTCTTACAGAATATACAGATATGAGGCCACGTTAGAGCATGAACACAATGAGAAAATCTGTCTGCTTTTAGCTCAAAACAACAATTTATAAAACGTTGTAGTTAAAGTTCAAATTTCCTCTCTCTGTGTGAAGACAGCAGGTAAAATACTGAGAGTCGCAGCATCTTTCTAGGTCATAGTATAGTCAAAGTACTCCTGAGAGGGAAACACAGGTTTGCAATAGCTCAGCCATGTTTTGAACACCCAACACCTTTCTACACCGCGGCGCTAAAAGCATTGATTCTGGGGTCCAACATCCTCCTGCTACTCTGTGACTCTGTGTGTGTAAAAGTGTGTGTGCTCATATTGGCTGCTGAAGCTGATAAACAAAGCGAGTCGATTTGTGAGACAAATGTTTTATGTATGTGTGCTCAGAGGGGACAACAAGACATCTCCCCAAAAGTCAGGGGCCAAAGTATCTTGATCACCCCTGGTGGCTCTATATCGTATAGGTCATAAACGTTGCCTCCTCCATCTTCATGTATGGGACATGGACCAAATTAAAACTGACAAAGTACACATATATGACATATTTTTACATTTTAGGTAATCACGAGTTTGTTTCTTATTGGTCATTTGATGATATAAAAACATGGTCAAATGTCATGATTGACTTCCGAGCATGTGTATAGGCAGGTCCTCAAAACCGCATCTACTTCCTCTTATAGCGATTGCAAAGACTGGCTCCGAATGAAAACAGCGCAAGATAGCAGCACCTGTATCCAAGATATTTTAGCTTCATTTAGCTACATACTTGTACAACAGGAAGTCGAAACAGGTGGTCCATGTTTACTTCCAGTCAATGGTGCCAAAAGAAACGTGTGTTAAAGTGTTAAGTGTTATGTGTGAAAGTGTTCAGGTTGGAAATAAGACGGTGGCGTAAGTGTGTATGGTACCATTGTTTGGGGGTTGTATATAGAAATTAATCATTTGGGGAGGGAAAAAAAAAGAAAGTGTTATATTAAAAAAAAGTGCTCAGAACCTGGCTTGCCATTACCTCAGTTCACTGAACTGCTCGCATTGAATTTGAAGGAAAAATATGTCCATATAGTCATCTAAATGAACAGGGCTCCGAATTCATGAGCAGCAGTCATTTCACAAGCCTGAATTATATCAAAGTAAAAATGTATGAGTGTGCGGAGAGGAGGTGTTCTCATACAGCAGCACCTGGCCCTGGTACAGCCGTCTGAATGTCATATTTTTAATATGTTTTAGGAATTAATAAGTCAGTCTTTTTTTTCCTATCTGTCTCTCCTCGTCTCCTCTTTGGCACATCCTCAGCATACTCCGTCTTCTCTCATTACTTTTTCAATGCACTGTCTTGTCACGTATTTTGCGGTGAGTTGGTTGTGCCTGGCAGAGGATGGACTGAGGGCCATAAACGTCTGTGAAACAATACATCAACAGTGCCATTGTGATGCTGAGGACAAATTCAGACCCCATTTCTAATTTGGAGGAGAAGCCAAGTTGTCAAATGTTTAAATCAAACTAATATTTAAGATTGGGCACTCCCAGGCCTCTGCATACACTCATGTCAGAGTTTGGATTGATTTCTTTTTTTGATATGAAATATTGTCCAATTGACAAAAATGTATGTGATTAAATTTGATTTCAAATTATTCTTGAAGAACTATTCAGAAATTATTCTAACTAGCTGAGGGTTATCGAGTTTTCCATACTCACAAAGCACATAATGAAGTTTGAATTACAGCCTATTATTTTTATACACCACTCAAATAAATGAAGGGAACACTTAAATCACAAATTAGATCTTGATGAACAAATTATTAGTTAGTATAAGTTGAAAATCTTTACTGATGTAGATTCTATAATTTGTTGAGAACAAAATGATGTACAATGGTCAATGGAAACCAAAATCATTAATCCACTGAGGGCTGGATTTAAAATCCCCCCAAAAAAAGAAAAATAAATCACAAGCTGATTCAACTTGCGTGACTTTTATCACAGCAACTCATAATGTTACTCGGCCCTGTGTATGGCCCCCACATGCCTGTATGCACACCAGACAACATCTGGGCATATTCCTGACGAGTTAGCAGATGGTGTCCTGGTGGATCAGCTCCCAGACCAGGATCAGGGCATAAGTGAGCTCCTGCACAGTCTAGGGCGGTACTTGATGTCGTTAGATACACCAAAACATTATGTTTCATAGGTGCTCAATTGGATTTTGGCCCGGGGTAACATGAGGGCCAGTCAATGGCATCAATACCTTCATCCTCAACTGCTTACACACTCTGACCACATGAGGTTGGGCATTGTCCTGCACCAGGAGGAACGTGGGGCCCACCGCACCAGCACAAGGTCTGGCAAT